>NC_038241.2:22771056-22776291 GCF_000004515.6 Glycine max | reverse complement strand
ACAAATAGTAAGAAAGTATTCATTAGTTAACATATCTCCCCCCCTCTTCAAGTGCAAACTTCTACCGTAGCCGAGATGGAGCTCAGAAAATCCCAAAAACAAATCCCTGTTATGACTAGATATTTTGAATTCTTTAGTTCCTGAATGTACAACCTTCAAATTGTTGCTCGTTCCCCTCTTTGAGAATGAGGAGGATCTTCATAGGACTTCATCCAGCTGATGTTTGTCGGCAGTTTCATCATCCACCACCTTTTTCTTCTGTGCCTTCTCACGTTCATTGTTGTTAAACCCATATTTATGCCTTCTTCCCTTCATGTCTTGTTTGATCACAACTTTAGCTGAATCTCCCATCTTTAGCATAGTTTAATCTCCTGTCTTATTGTCCAATGCCAAATTTTGATGGCCTGTATCTCTTTTGTTCGTATGTTCTACTACTTCAGCTTCACAATGCATAGAGCAATCAAAATTTTCGAGTCATCACCAAAGGCTTATGCATCAGCGTTGACACTCTCCACCCTCTTTGGTTTATGCTTCTGTGTTTTCTTCCATGCTTCCTCCTAATAATTCTCAGATTTATTGGAGGTCCCACTAGAAGGATCAACACCAATCCGTGCCTGTTCCTCCTCTACCAGCTCAATATCTTTCCTTTCACCTTTGCTTTTGAAAACTACACTGTAATTTACAAAACAAAAGTTGAAAGGAAAGATATTGACCTGATAGACGAGGAAGAAGCACAGATTGGTGGTGATCGTGCTAGTGCAACCTCGAATAAAGCTGAGATTTATAACGAGGAGGCACGGAAGAAAACACAAAAGCATAAACCAAAGAGGGTGGAGAGTGTCAATGCTGATGCAGAAGCCTTTGGTGATCACTCGGAAATTCTGATTGCTCTATGCATTATGAAGCTGAAGCAGTAGAACATACGAACAAAAGAGATACAGGCTATCAAAATTTGGCATTGGACAATAAGACAGGAGATTCAACTATGCTGAAGATGGGAGATTCAGCTAAAGTTGTGATAAAACAAGACATGAAGGGAAGAAAGCATAAATATGGGTTTAACAACAATGAACGTGAGAAGCCAGAGAAGAAAAGGGTGGTGGATGATGAAACTGGCGACAAACATGAGCTGGATGAAGTCCTAAGGAGGCAAATTGAAACAAAAAACCGATGCCTCAATAAGAGAAAAATGTAGTTGTCACTTACTAGGTTTGGTGACCTCTGTCTCTGCAGAAAATTACATTAGCCGATGTTAATCAATTCTCCTTCATCATGATCATTTCGATTTGCATGAATGTCGTCAGCTTCTTCTTCTCCGACAACGTTACCAGTGATTTGAGCGGTCAAAGGACTAACATAAGTCTCCATGTATGAATCATCATCTTCTACATTAACACCAACTGTTTTGCCCTGCAGAACCACGCACCACCTTTCATCACAAGGGTCTTGCACGTAAAATACTTGTCTAGCTTGTTCTGCCATGATGAAAGGGTCATTGTGGTAACCAAGTTTCTTTAGATCTACCAGGGTAAATCCTATATCATCGGTGCGCACACCAGTGTTGCTGTCAACCCATTTACATTTGAAAACACATACTGTAAATTTCACATAATTAAGCTCCCAAATTTCATCAATGAACCCAAAGTAAGGGATGGAAGCTACACAGGGATTGGCGTCATTGACACTTGCAAAGTGTTGAGATTCAGCCCTTAGGGTGACCCCGCTGTTCTGCATTGTACTTTTGTCATCTTGTGCTTTTGTGTAAAATGAATACCTGTTTAACTATGTATGGCAAAACATCATTACTGTTGTTCAAGACATACAAGTGAGCTTGTAACAAATCTTCTACACTTGGAGTGATCACCTGTAGTCCTCTTGAACCCTTACCACCCACTCTGTCATCATGCCGACACTCAGGAAGCCCAACAGCTTTAGCCTTCTCTAAGTATTCTGAACAAAATTCAATGGCTTCTTCTGCAATGTACCTCTCAACAATAGATGCTTCCGGACGATATAGATTCTTTGTATACCCTTTTAAGATCTTCATGTATTGCTCAACCGGGTACATCCACCGTAGATAAACAGGACCACAACATTTGATTTCTCTGACCAGATGCACAATCAAGTGAATCATGATGTCAAAGAAAGCAGGGGGAAAATACATCTCCAACTAGCACAGTATAATTGCGGCCTCATTTTCCAACTCATCAAACATTACTCGATCGATCACTTTGCTACATATAGCATGGAAGAAAAAGCACAGGCGAGTTATGGTGAACCTGACTTTGTTTGGCAAGATGTCTCGTATAGCCACGGCTAACAATTGTTGCATGAGCGCGTGACAATTGTGAGACTTTAACCCTACAAGCTTAAGCTCCTTCAACTGCACAAGGCTCTTAATATTTGAAGAGTATCCTTGTGGAACCTTCACCTGACGAAGACACTGACAAAAACTTATCTTTTCCTTCTTGGACAAAGTATGGCAGGCTGGGGGCAAGTAAATTTTCTTCCCATCAGACCTTGGATGCAACTGTGCTCTTATACCCATATCAGCTAGATCTTGACGGGTATTCAAGCCATCCTTCGTCTTGCCTTGAATGTTAAGGAGCGTCCCAATCACACTGTCACAAACATTTTTCTCCACATGCATAACATCAATACAATGTCTAACGTCAAGATCACACCAGTACGGAAGATCAAAGAAAATGGACCTCTTCTTCCATATGCAACTCTGACTTTTATCCTTCTTTTGGGTCTTCCCAAATACAGTGTTCAGGTGTTGAACCCGCTGATATACCTGCTCACCAGTCAACGGTATCGGCACAATATCATGTTCTTGACTTCCATTAAAAGCTTTTCTCAGTCGTTTGTAAGGATGATTGGGTGTTAGAAAGCGGTGATGCCTACTGTAGACTGTTTTTGTCCCATGTTTCAGTTGTATGTAACTTGTATTTTCTTCACAAATGGGGCATGCATGATGACCCTTAACACTGTAACCGCTGAGATTTCCATATGCTGGAAAGTCATTAATGGTACAAAAAAGCATTGCACGCATTTCAAACGTCTCCTTGCGAAACGCATCAAACACTACAACCCCCACAACTTTCTCAGATCTTCAATCAATAGACTTAGATAAACGTCAATGTCATTTCCTGGCTGTCTTGGGCCTGATATCATCATACACAACATCATGTATTTTCGCTTCATGCACAACCAAGGAGGCAAATTGTAAATTACTAGCAGAACTGGCCATGAACTGTGTTGAGTGCTTAAGGTGCCATATGGATTCATTCCATCACTGGCTAGTCCAAGTCTAAGATTTCTTGGCTCATTCCCGAAATCCGGATACAAACCATCAATCTTCTTCCACTGGGAGCAATCAGCCGGATGACGGACCATTCCATCAGAAATCCTTCCATTTGCATGCCATGTAAGGTCTTTTGCGTCGTCCTCGTTAGCAAACAGACGCTTAAACCTTGGAATGATTGGAAGATACCACAAAACCTTCGTTGGGGGGCCCTTGTTGCAGTTTTCATCAGAATTGCTTTCCTCTTCATCCTTCACTTTGTACCGTGAAGTCCCACAGACAGGGCATTTGGACATTTCTTGGAATTCATGCTTGTAGAGCATGCAATCATTGGGGCAAGCATGAATCTTCTGATACTCCATACCCATCGGACACAATATCTTTTTCGCCTTATAGTAACTTTTAGGCAGCGTGTTGTCCTCTGGAAGCAGATTGTGCACTACCTGAAGCAGTGAGGTGAAACTTTTGTCACTCCACCCATACCTGGCCTTCACATTAACCAGACTTAACATAGCAGACAACAGGGTTAAGGAATTCTTGCAGCCTGCATACAAAGGCTTCTTTGAATCACTCTACAATCCTTCATACATAGGGGCGTGTGCTTGTTGAAAACACTCTTGTCCAAGGTCACGAATCATGTCTTCCAAGCGATCTCCCATTTCTACATCAAACGGTTCAGATTGGGACCCAGTATGCATGTCAGTCACTTCACCATGCCATATCCACGTCGTGTAATTCTTCTTCATCCCATCACACAATAGATGGTCCCGAATGTCATCAAGTAGTTGTTGTCTTCCATTCAAACAGTTGATGCAAGGACAATAATATTTTCCTTCTTCATTCAGTCAACCTCTTTCTGAAGCAAATTGCAAGAACTGTTTGACGCCATCCTCATATTCTGGGCTCATGCGACTTGCATTCATCCAACTTCGATCCATCTAAGCAATTCCATGCATGAAAATCTCACTTTTTTATTTATAGGTGTGGCCCTATCCCATTTAGGAAAATTGTCTTTTATGTTAGCTTCAATCGTCAAGGTTACCATTATTTACAAAAATTTGACTAAATTTCGACAGCATTTCGCATTGGTCTCCAAGTACACGACATGACATCGGTCAAATGAATTTCCCGATAATCAAGTATGCACTCGGAGAACAACTTGAAATGCATTCAACCGAAATTTAATCAAATTAATGAAAATAATAATAACCTTCACGAATGAATCTAACATAAAAATACCAGTCTCCCCAAACTGTCCAAACGGACAACTCAAGACTAAATACAATGACTAATGCAAACTATCCGCAAGAGTCATTGCATTCAGTCTCAAACGGGAATCTAAGGTTCACTCAGCATGAACAACAGTTGTTTATATAGCAAATTACACTGATCACATACAAGAACATACAAAAGGTAAAATTCAATTACAGGCAAATATAGACATCAACAGTTGTTTATGTATCTAATTTAAAATGTTGGGTTTGAAGGGTGCTTATGCTTTATTATTGTCGTTGGGTATATGTCTGTGTGTGTATGTGGTTGTTTGTGGTTGTGTGTGTGTATGTGTGTGTGTGTGTGTGTGTGTGTGTGTGTGTGTGTGTGTGTGTGTGTGTGTGTGTGTGTGTGTGTGTGTGTGTGTGTTTGTGTGTGTGTGTGTGTGTGTGTGGCTGTGTGTGTGTGTGTGTGGATCATGTATGTATATGGGTGTGTGGGGAAGTGTGTGTCAAAATTTTGCCAGTGATACACTTTAACCCCCTTTTAAAGATAGGCTCATAAAGCAGAATAAGAAGGAATTAATTTAATAAGGTTCTGTTAGCTACACTAGACAAATATTTTGCAAAAAATAATTGATATAAGGGAAGAGAGAAATGCAAACTCATTTATAGTGGTTCAGCCACTTTCTCGTGCCTACGTCCAGTCCTCAAGCA
>NC_038241.2:22767243-22769886 GCF_000004515.6 Glycine max | reverse complement strand
ACCACAAAAGGTTAATTTCAATTACAGCCAAATATAAAAACCAACAGTGGTTTATGAATATAATTTCAATTTGCCATTTAAAGGGGGTTAAGGTTTTATTAATGTCTTGGGGTATATCTCTGAGTGTGTATGTGGTGGTATGTGTTTGTGTGAATTTAATATCCATGTAATATCAGTGAAAAAAATATACTATACTAGTCACCAATCAAGAACTATAATCGGTATTCTATGAAAATAATTACTACTATTATTCCCCATCTACTAATTGAGAGGTGTGTGTGGTAATGAATGTGTATTGTAAGCGCTGTAACAGCGTGTGTGGTGGTGTGGGGGCCTGCCGACGAGACACAGTGGATTCCATAATTCTCCATGGATATGGTGGGTCTGTGTTTGTGTGTGTGTGTCTCTCTTTTCCTTTTTGGTTTATTAATGTGCCTTGGATATGATTTCTGTGGCTGTGTGTGTGTGGGGGGGGGGGGGGGTCTATGGGTGTGTGTGTGTGTGTGGTTGTGTGTGTGTGTGTGTGTGTGTGTGTGTGTGTGTGTGTGTGGTTGTGTGTGTGGCCGTGTGTGTGTCTTATTTCTGTAATTAGGATTTCTTAATTATCTGCTAATTAGGATTTCTTAATTATCATTTCTTGTTTTTATTAGATTAGGATTTCTTAATTTTTCTGCTATTTTCTCTTGTCTTATTTCTTTATTTTTATTATTATTTAGCCCCAATGCCTGGATAGGACTAGTAAGCAAGGCAAAGCAAAGAATGTGACTAACTGAGGGAGGCAGAATAGAATTGGAAAGGGGGGGGGGGAGACAAACTACAAAACCCTCAGAGAGATGGTTGAATATTCTAAGGTGCTGATAGTTGAACAATATAGAGTAGGATCAGAAACATATTATGCACCCTGTCTTGGGAGTTTTTTTTATCTCCAAACCTACTTTGGATAATGTTTCAGCTATTAAGGCTATTCTCAGAAGCTTTGAGTCGATTTCTGGCCTTAGAATTAATTTTGCTAAGAGCCAATTTGCTGCAATTGGCCAATCTGAGGAGTGGTGTACTCTTGCAGCAGATATCTTGAATTGTGGTCCTCTGCAGTTCCCATTTATATACCTAGGGATGCCTATAGGTGTTAACCCTAGAAGGAAGGTGGTGTGGGAGCCTCTAATCAGAAAATTAGAGGCCAAACTGAACAAATGGAACCAGAGAAGTCTATCTATGGCTGGCAGAATTACTTTAATTAATGTTGTCTTGACAGCTTTGCCTTTGTTCTATATGTCCTTTTTTAGGGCCCCTACAGCAATCATTAAGAGGCTCACTGCTATTCAAAGACAATTTCTTTGGGGTGGAAACTTAGAAGGAAAAAAGATAGCTTGGGTTGCTTGGAATCAAGTGTGTGCTCCTAAAGAAAAGGGAGGGTTGGGTGTCAAAGATATCAAGGCTTTTAATAGAGCTCTCCTTATCAAGTGGAAGTGGTTGATGTTTCAGCAGCAAGATCATCTATGGAGCAGAATTCTTACTTCAAAATACAGGGGTTGGAGAGGCTTGGAAGAGGGACCTCCTAAGAAGATTTTTTCCTCTTGGTGGTCTGATTTAAGATCTGTTACTCAGCACAGCAGCATGGCTGCTGTCAATAAGCATTTTCGCTGGAATTTGGGTAGTGGTGATCAAATCCTTTTTTGGGAAGACTCTTGGGTGGGAGAAGGAATTGCTCTTAAAGATAAATACCCATATTTATATCAGGTAACATCCCAAAAATTAAAGACAGTGGTAAGCATGGGAATCTTTGGAGAACATGGTTGGGAGTGGCAATTTTCTTGGAGAAGATTTCTTTTTGACAGCGAACTGGGGGGTGTTTCAGCTTTTATTGACCAAACTGCAGTAATGAACACTAATGCAGCTTTAGGGGATTCTTGGGTGTGGGGAGCTGAGCCAAGTGGGATTTTTTCTACAAACTCTGCTTATAATTGTATCAAAGCTGACCAGTTACCTTCCCAGCCTATTACTGGCTTTCGTCAGCTATGGGAAATCAAAATCCCCCATACAGCCCTAGCTTTTGCTTGGAGACTTCTTTGGGATAGGCTTCCATCTAAGGAAAACCTTATTAGGAGGCAGATTGTCCTTCAAAATGACCTCTGCCCCTTCTGCCAAAGTCAAGTTGAATCTGCATCCCACCTTTTTTTCTCTTGTCATAAAATAATGCCTTTGTGGTGGGAATTTTATTCCTGGGACAAGGAAGTTAGAGCTCTGCACAGCAATCCTATGGAGAACTTTCTTCAGCACTGCTCCTTGGCTGCCTCGAGGAACTCCAATAGAAGGAGGAAGGTCTGGTGGATAGTAGCTACAACATCCATTTGGAACCTCAGAAATGACATGATTTTTAATAATCAGCCTTTCGTCATTTCCAAGACTGATTTCAATTGACTGATTGTCATACCCTAATTTCGTCCGGGGACCTTTGCTTGATGACATGCGACCTTTCTTTGGTCCTTGTGAGGTGCTTGGCATCCATCATTAGGCAATTTGTGAAATTCCAGGACATGCCGAAAAACCAAAAAAATATTGATGCACAATCCGTAAGTTTCCGTGACACACCGGAAATCAAATGGAAGCATCGTTGCATAATTAAGTGAGGTTCCGTAACATTCC
>NC_038241.2:22689633-22767143 GCF_000004515.6 Glycine max | reverse complement strand
ATCCAATAGAAGGAGGAAGGTCTGGTGGATAGTAGCTACAACATCCATTTGGAACCTCAGAAATGACATGATTTTGATAAGTCAGCCTTTCGTCATTTCCAAGACTGATTTCAATTGACTGATTGTCATACCCTAATTTCGTCCGGGGACCTTTGCTTGATGACATGCGATCTTTCTTTGGTCCTTGTGAGGTGCTTGGCATCCATCATTAGGCAATTTGTGAAATTCCAGGACATGCCGAAAAACCAAAAAAATATTGATGCACAATCCGTAAGTTTCCGTGACACACCGGAAATCAAATGGAAGCATCGTTGCATAATTAAGTGAGGTTCCGTAACATTCCGTAAGTCAAAAGGGGGATGATTATGTAATCCGCAAGGTTCCGTAACATTACGGAAAGAAAACAAGTATCGTTACGAGATTCGTAAGTTTCCGTAACTTTACGAAAAAAGAATCACCAAAAAAGGTAAGGGGGTGAACTTATCAAGATAGGGGTGTAAATAGCAATTCAAATCTAGGCCCTTCTAGAACATTTTGGAAGTTGGGTTGCTTAAGGAGGAAGCAACTGGGCGGCAAGCTCCTCCACGTTTTTGAAAAATGGTTTTCGGGGCTTCCGCGGCTTCCGTAATACTTCCGTAAAATTTCCGAAAACCTTGGGTAAGCATATTCCACTTAACATTGGTGAAAGGGAAGAGAAAAAAGATGAAAATCAAATTCGAAAACAGTTCCGTAAGGCTTTCGTAACTTTTCCGTAAAATACGAAAAGGGAGGTGAACTTAGTAATTCGGGTGCGCTTAGAAATCTTCTTCATTAAGTCTTTGGGCGGCAAGCACCTCCCTTTTTTCTATAAATAGGGGAGGGGGGAGCTGTTTCAAAATGTTCAGCCCCTTTGGCACTTCTCTCTCTTTCGAATTTGCTTGGAAAAATCGTTTCCGTGAAGAAAATCTAAGCCGAGGCGCTTCCGAAACGCTTCCGTAAGCGATTCTGTGGAAATTCTTCATCGTTCTTCACCGTTCTTCATCCGTTCTTCGTTCGTTCTTCGTTCTTCAACGGGTAAGTTTTCGAATCCGAGACTTTCAATTCATTTCTTGTTTTGTGTACTTTCACTTTAATTTCGTTTACTTTCAGTTTTCTTTTCTTCAGTTTTTAACGTGCTTTAACCATTTATTTAAGCCGTTTTCTCGTCTAATAAATGATAAAATGAATTTCAACCGATCATTTGTGTTGTAATCTCGTTTAATCACTATTAAAACGAAATCTAACCGATCGTTCACGCTATAACCTCGGTTAAACAAAAAAAAGTAAAATAATAATAAAATAATCAAAATATCTTGAAAAATAATAATAAAATAATCAAAATATCTTTGAATAAAATAATAAAAAAAATCAATCGAACGTTTTTCTTTGGAAGTTTCCTTAAATGAATTGATTAATAACCAAAGTGAAACTAAGACTAAAATCAACTCACAAATCAAGTTTTTTTTCCGAAAAATCACTAAAAACCGTTTTAAGGCCCAACGCCTTAAACGGTCCTCTTTGCTTTTATCGGTTAACATGGACCGTTCAAAAGCATAAAATCAACATGTGACTTTACCGCTTTTGCAAGAACGACAGTTGGCGACTCCACTGGGGACTGTTTTTAGAGAGTTAGGCCATTTAATCTTGTGCAATGTTTTACCGTGACTTATCCCTTTGTTGGTTTTCCTTCATTATGTTCTTATGTATATAAACTCTTTGTTGCTTTTAGTGCGTTTTAAAATGTATGCATGGGGTAAATATTTATTCATTTGATGCACACAAACACCAACACTATTTGCACACACTGTGAGTGAAAAAGGGCCCTATACCCGGGTTCATGGGAACATAAGGAGCGGAGGTGAATCTGTGGTCATGCTAGGTCTCCGACTTGCTTGATTACAGTGAACCCTCATCTAGAGCTTTTTCTTTGAAAACTTATTGTTGCTAGTAGTCCCTACTGCTGCAATATGTTTTTCGAAGAGAATGATACCTCTAGAAACTATCAAAAGAGATATGACTACCTTGGGGGTTATTACTAAAAGCCTAGTTAGCTCTCTCCCTTATAGGTCCCTTAAATAGGGGCACGGAGCAAACACGCTGCGTGCCATTTTTCACACTGCCATGCATAAGTGTCATATACCCTTTTACTTATATTCAGTGAGTATTGTCATACTATGTACATTCCCGTGTTGCGCCTTTCGCATATGCATCGCACATGGGTTCTGTCTTGATCCCCTCTGTAAACAAACCAACGAAGGGTCCGTGTCACCGTTTTAAATACATACGTTGGGGCACTTTGCTACCCCTAGACGTTGTATCTAAGAAGGAGACAGTTTCTCGGGCTCCCGTATTCGTAAATTGCATCTATGTCATATGCATTTCTTCATGCATTCATCCATTCCACCCATGATAGATGTCAGAGTTTTGATTCGCACTAGATTTTATTTCACTTTAGTAAAACATGGGATCAAGTCAAAAGCCTTCGCTTAAAAAGAGGTTCTATCAAGTCAAAATCAAGAGCTTAGAGGTCACTAGTTTAGGAGAGTTGGGGCAATTAATGGGTCAACTTCAACGGTAAGCCTTCCGCAAAACCTATGGTAAGATTTGGGACCTAGCTAGGGTAGAAGTCTCCATGGAACCGATTGCATCCCTTTCCCAGTATTATGACCAGCCCCTAAGGTGCTTCACATTTGAGGACTTCCAGCTAGTGCCGACTGTGAAAGAGTTGGAAGAAATCCTGGGATGCCAACTGGGAGGAAGGAAGCCATATCTTTTCTTTGGGTTCTATCCCTCCACGACAAGAGTTGCCAAGGTAGTGAAAATCTCAGCACAAGAGTTGGAACGTCTAAAGCAAAACAGAAATGGAGTAGTCGGAGTACCAAGGAAGTGTTTGGAGGAAAGGGCAAAGGCCTTGGAAAATCAAGGCGAATGGGCTTTCTTTTATTGACATCTTGGCATTTTTTATCTTTGGAGTTGTCCTCTTTCCGAATATGGAAGGGTTAGTGGACCTAGCAGCGATTGACGCTTTCCTCGCCTTTCATCATGGCAAGGAAAGCCCGGTCGTCGCCATTTTGGCCATGTATGACACGTTCGACCGGGGATGTGAAAAGAGCAGCGCAAGAATTGTTTGTTGTGCACTGGCTCTCTATGTGTGGCTGGTTTCACACCTTTTTTCTCCAAGAAGGTAGGCCCGTCTATCCGCTACAAGGTCACCGCTCGTGCGTCGAAAAGGGAAAGGGTAATTGATTCATTGCACCAAGAGGCAACAATGTGGACGGACTGATTTGCTCTTACTTTGAACAGGAGTCAAGAACTTCCCCGATTGCTAGCCAAGGCCAAAGCAGTGGCGGACACCTACTCCGCCCCCGAGGAGATCCACGGACTTCTCAGCTATTGTCAGCATATGATAGACTTAATGGACCATATGATTAGAAACCGCTAGGAAGTTTGTATTGTCGCTCAGATCTTGAATAGTTATAACTTTTTGAAAAAAATGAGTTTATCCCACGTTTTTACTCCAAAAATCAGTGCGAATCAAGTCACTCCCACATTTTATCTCTAGCATGCATTGTATGTTGGTCTCGTCCTTTGTCACGGGAAGCCGGAAGGTCCATATCACCTTCTTAATTGTACACATGGGGCACTGCGCCCCCAAATGCGCAAGTAAGAAGAGATAATTTTCCGGGCTCTCGTGTCCGTAAAATGCATTCATATCATGCATCGCATAAGCATCTCTTCATAATATCATAATGAACATATCGTTCCTGCATTTGTCCGTTATCATATTCCAGCCTCACATTTTGCATGAGTCATTGCATCATCATATGCGTTCAACATACTTTTTGTTTGCTCATACATGATCCTTGTATTTTCCTCTACAAAACAAAAACAAAAAAAAAGGGAAGTACGAAAATTCACGATGCATTCTTAGTTGCATATATTCGGTACCATGAGCCAACCATGTTGGGATCATAAACCCATTTCACTTAAAAACAAAATGATTGAACATGGTACCTAATGCATGTTTAACTAAGAAAGGATGTTTCTTCGGGCATCTCAATTTCATAATTACATTTTCCATGCATAGCTTAAAGTATGCCCGAGTCATTCATCCCTATGAGATGTTGTTGAAGTATTGGCGATCAGAATTGCCATTCCTTGGATTACGGGGTTGAACCAAGCTCATGCTTTTACAAAAAGGTTCATCAAGTCAAGTTCAAATATGGAAGTAACCGTCTTGCAAAATTGGGGCAAAAGATGAATCGAGTCACATCACTGCTTCGTTTACTGCCAAACATATTTAGGATTGTTTATGTCCTTGTTACTTCCAGTTTCACCTTGACAAAGATGTCATGGACCATGTTGAAAATCTAAATTGATTCAACCCCATATCCTGCGTAAAAATTCGCAATACTTCAACTGTACATCATTCGCATACATCCATGCTTTTCATTGGTTGCATTGCTCATTGCATTCTTTCGTTGAAAAATAAAATAAAATGAACTTAATCATTGTTATCAAAAAGAAAAGGACACGCTTTACGGCACCCTTACCGAACTCGTGCTAGAGCTAGAGTAATGGGTGAAGCAGAGGAGGTGCAAGAGAAGATGAAGGCCGACATGGAGGCCATTAAAGAGAAAATGGCCACAATGATGGAGGCCATGATGAGCGTGAAGAAGATAATGGAAGCCAATGCGGTTGCAATTGCCGCTACCAGCGTTGTTGCTAAGGTGAACCTGATGTCCCCATCCGGCATCAACCAAATGAATCATCCAACCTCAGATATGTTAGGCAAAGATTTGGGAAGTACGGGCAGCCCCCATAATGTACAAATTCAAAACGAGCACGCCTTCCCGCCATATGGCTTGCCTCTCAACTATACGCCACCCAAAGTGGCGTACACTCCCAATAAGAATGTCAATAACTCCACTCCTATACCCATTGAGAGCCAACAACCCCAAACTGATCATGCACATGTCTCTTAAACCGTGGGGGGGGACACATGAAATTCCCCACCACAATCTAGCCGACTTCGAGCCTTGCCTCGGATATGCCACGGAAGGGCAAGCAGTTGGTGGTATACCCCTACAAAACCCTTTGGAAGGCCCTCAGTATCACCCACAACTACACCTCTTGCATTCCACGACAAGTAAAAACCCTCATGCTATGGCAGAAATGGGAAAGTTGGACCATCTAGAGGAAAGGCTCAGGGCCATTGAAGGAGGTGAAGATTATGCCTTTGCTAACCTAAAAGAGTTGTTCCTAGAACCCAATATCATCACCCCTCCCAAGTTCAAGGTGCTGGACCTTGACAAGTACAAGGGGACTACTTGTCCCAAGAACCATCTAAAGATGTATTGTCAGAAGATGGGGGAATACGCAAAAGATGAGGAATTGCTAATACATTCCTTCCAAGAAAGTCTTACTGGGGTAGCTGTTACCTGGTACACTAACTTGGAATCTTCCCGAGTCCATTCTTGGAAGGACCTAATGGTTGCCTTTGTTAGGCAGTATCAGTACAATTTTGATATGGTTCCGGATAGGATGCAACTACAGAACATTTGCAAAAAAGGGGACAGATCTTTCAAAGAACACGCCCAAAAGGTGGAGGGATCTGGCGGCCCAGGTGGTACCCCCAATGATGGAAAGGGAGACGATGATCGTGATGGTAGACACATTATCGATACTCTACTATGAAAAGATGGTGGGCTACGCACCCTCAAAGCTTTGCGGATTTGGTCTTCGCCAGTGAAAGGATCGATGTGGGTCCGAAAAGAGGCAAATTTGATCATCGTACTAGGACGACTGAGAAAACTGGGGCAAATGAAGAGGGTGAGAAAGAGGGAGAAACCCATGCTGTGACTGCCATTCCTATACGGCCAAGTTTCCCACCAAACCCAACAATGTCATTACTCAGCCAATAACAAACCTCCTCCTTACCCACCACCCAGTTATCCACAAAGGCCATCCCTAAATCAACCACAAAGCCTGTCTACCGCACTTCCAATGACGAAGACCACCTTTAGCACAAACCAAAAAAACACCAACAAAAAGGAATTTTGCAGCAAAAAGCCTGTAGGGTTCACCCCAAATTCCGTTGTCATATGCTAAACTTGATCCCATATCCACTCAATAATTCAATGGTAGCCATAACCCCAACCAAGGTTCCTCAACCTCCATTTTTCTGAGGATACGACTCGAACGCAACGTGTGCTTATCGTGGAGGAGCCCTGGGGCATTCCATTGAGCATTGTATGACCCCGAAGCATAAAGTGTGAAGTCTAATTGATACGGGCTGGCTGAAATTTGAGGAGAATCGCTTGTTGAATCATAACATTGACAAGCAACACCATACATGGGGCAATTCTGGAAGCTGTTGTTATGACTCATCAAGATTTTCAAGTTTATGCCATTATTATAAACCACAGTTACAATGCTAAATGATATGGATAAAATGGACATCCTTGTCCCTCATCCTCTCACAAACGCATGTTTGCTTATTCAACTTTCACCGGAATGTGGGTGCAAGCCATTGGTCTATTTGCTCAAGCGACCTGCGCTCCTGAGTGTTGACTTCCAAGACCGTTCAATCAGAGATTACTCGTCTTGCACGTTGGTGGGGTTGCCGTAAAACAATGAGTAAAGTTCAAAACAAATAAGTTTCAAAATAAAAAATAAGTTTCAAAATAAAAAAAAATAAAAAGGCATTTGATTGACTGTGTTTTCAAGTAAAAATATAGACGTTCATGTGACTTCATTTTATCATTCCAGAAAGTTTGTCTTCTTAGAGAAGCGAGTTGTCAAGAATAGGATGTTGGACAAATGGCCTCAGTTACCTTAAGAAAAAGGGGGGTTGAATTAAGATGCAAAGACTATTCCCCAATTGAACTATCACTCTTTCTTTTTGGATTAACAATGCACCCTTAACATGAATTACTCAAAAGACAAATCAAAATAAACTTCTTTAAAGCAAAAGATAAATAGCAATAAAAGAAGTTTAAAGGAAAAGAGGAATGCAAACTTGATTTATACTGGTTCGGCCACTTCCCGCGCCTACGTCCAGTCCTCAAGAAACCCACTTGAGATTTTCCACTCTCTTTGTAAAACTCCTTTTACAAAGTCTGAACCACACAGGGACAACCCTTCCCTTGTGTTCAAGAATCCTCCACAATAAGAGACTCTCAGTCTCTTAATCCCTTTTCAGAAGTAAGAAGAAGAGAAGAAGAAATCTCTCTTAAAAGGGATAGATTGTACAATGAAGACCAATCAAAATTCCTTATTGAATATGCAAGTGGTTGACCAAGGAATCTTTTTGAGAGGATAAGGCAGTTCAGTTCAGAAAAACTCTTAATCTTTTGAGAGGATAAACTTTGTGGGCAATGAAAACTCTCTTTAAATTCGTGTTTCCAAGTCACCTTTGATGACCATTCATAAACCATTTGAATAGATGTGACTCTTGGAAATTATTTTCTGAAAATCTCCTCTGGTAATCGATTACAAGACTTGTGTAATAGATCACAGGCTTTAAAATTTGAATAAATTGCTGGTAATCAATTACCATCCATGTGTAATCGATTACACATTATAAATTTTGAATTCAAATTTCTAGTGACTGTTATAAACATTTTCAGCTGCTGGTAATCGATTACCGGAGAGCAAATCTCAATTTGAAATGATAGAATTCTTTGGTCAAACCTTTTGTTTTCTCAATTTGGAAACTTCTTCCAAAAGATTCTAGAAATCAACTTGATCATATATCTTGACTTTCTTGGATTCTTGTCTTGAATAAAACTTAGAAGCACTTGATCCTTTAGCATCATCAAGACATCAAAACATCTTGCTTCTACATAGGAGTCATTTGACTTAATCCATCAGCTGAAAAATCCTTCAACTATTTCTCGTCCTTGGAAAATTCTTTTTGCAAGAATCAATTGCGTCTTTCATTCTTCCTCACTACGAGGTTGTGAAAACAAGACAACAATTGGTACCTCTAAGCCCTACACTGGGGCAATGAAAGGCCCCATGCATAAACCTCAAACGAACCTAGGGGCAGATTAGAAGTTCTCACTCAATAGGTTCCCAGCTACAAGGTCATGACGAAAGACAACGATTGGTACCTCAAAGCCTTACACTGGGGCAATGAGGGGCACCGTGCAGGAGCCTCAAGTGAACATAGGGGCCGATCAAAAGTTCTCACCCATCGATGTTTTTAACAATAAAAAGGGGACAAACCCTAGGATTTCAATGGATTGATTAAACATCAAATGACTCCATTGCCGTCACTCCAAAATGGTCAAGTGACTAAATCAAAAAGAACATACACTCTGAGGGAGTTCCCGGAGAGATTTGCAAAAAGATAGGATGAGGTTGCATGAATTATCACCTTTTTCAAAAGGGCAGTCAATCTGTGTTTTCCAAAAAAAAAAAAAAATCAAATCAAAATCAAAATCACAAAATAGGGAAAGAATGCCATGAACATTGTACAACTTTCCATTACATTGCATTGTTTCATATAAAGTCCGCATTTACCCAAATTTCACAACAAAGGTTGCATGCATTTGCATCCCTCAAAATCATGTTAACTACATAGATTCCCTACATCTAAATGTCCAAATCTTTTGAATTTGGGATGACCGGCTCTCTCGATGAGTCGATCTCTTGCTTTCTCGTAAGGATGGACCCTCGGGTACTAGTACCCTGGTCTTCAGAGGACTACACTCCTCGCCAACAGAGGGCTGCACGCCCTCACCTTAAGAGGACTGTGTGTCCTCACTTTCAGAGGACTGCATGTCCTCACCTTCAGAGGGCTACACGCCCTCGCCATCAGAGGACTGCGTGTCCTCACCTTCAGAGGGTTACACGCCCTCGCCATCAGAGGACTGCATGTCCTCACCTTCGTAGGGCTACACACCCTCACCTTTAGAGGACTACACGTCCTTGCCAACAGAGGGCTGCACGCCCTCACCTTGAGAGGACTACACGTCCTCGCCAACGTAGGGCTACACGCCCTCACCTTTAGAGGACTACACGTCCTCGCCTTCAGAGGACTCCATGTCCTCACCATCAGAGGGCTGCACGCCCTCACCTCCAGAGGACTACACGTCCTCGCCTTGAGAGGACTACATGTCCTCACCATCAGAGGGCTGCACGCCCTCACCTCCAGAGGACTACACGTCCTCGCCTTGAGAGGGCTACTCGCCCTCGCCTTGGGTACTAGTTACCCTCACCTTGAGAGGACTAAACGTCCTCGCCTTGAGAGGACTACATGTCCTCACCATCAGAGGGCTGCACGCCCTCACCTCCAGAGGACTACACGTCCTCGCCTTGAGAGGACTACATGTCCTCACCATCAGAGGACTGCACGCCCTCACCTCCAGCGGACTACACGTCCTCGCCTTGAGAGGGCTACTCGCCCTTGCCTTGGGTACTAGTTACCCTCACCTTCAGAGGACTACATGTCCTCACCTTCGTAGGGCTACACGCCCTCACCTTTAGAGGACCACACGTCCTCACCTTCAGAGGGCTACACGCCCTCGCCATCAGAGGACTGCATGTCCTCACCTTCATAGGGCTACACGCCCTCACCTTTAGAGGACTACATGTCCTCGCCAACAGAGGGCTACACACCTTCACCTTTAGAGGACTACACGTCCTCGCCAACAGAGGGCTGCACGCCCTCACCTTGAGAGGACTACACGCCCTCACCTCCAGAGGACTATACATCCTCGCCTTGAGAGGGTTGCACGCCCTCACCTTTAGAGGGCTACGTGTCCTCATTTTCAGTGTGCTCCACATCCGCACCTTAAGAGAATTTAAGGTCCTCTATCCTTAAATGCTTAACCAAGACTTGCACTCCCGGTTAAGGGACCAGTAGTTTCCTTTTAACGGTTCCTGGGCCACCCCCTGATATTGGAGGATGGCCAACTGTGCGAGCACAACCAGAGAGGGAGGCTATCACACAGCTACTATGCATACCGGGGCAAGATTTCACCCATGCCGCTGCAAAGAGACGAGTGCGGATCATGCGCACCAACATGACCACTCTTACACAGATATAGATGACATTGCTACTTAGCAACATTCTGCCCAGCGACCGCAATGCCAATCTCTCCCTGCAAAAGTATCAGTTGGTCTGTGTCGTCCCGACATGGGTAAGTATGCATATGGTTCAATTGATTTCTGATACCATCTATTGTTTGCAGGGATCGCACCCACAAAGACACCCAGTGGACCCGGAAAAGTCCAACAGGGCCCTGGGGTTTCCAGCTCTGGTTACGGGCCTCTATCAGTCCTATAGGGTGCCCGTACCCCCCCGGCAAGGTTATGTCATCATGGGTAAGTATGCACATCGCTCAACTGATTTCTGATGTCATCTATTGTTTGCAGGGATCGCGCCTGCAAGACACCCAGTGGACCCGAAGAAGTCCAACAGGGTCTTGGAGTTGTCAAGCTCTAATTACGGGTCTCTATCAGTTCTACGGAGTACCTGTAACCTCCAGCAAGGGCATCAGGCCCCCTACTGATCGAGCTTTCATCAAGAAGTACTGCGTCCCCAGGTAGGCGCAGGGCGAAACACCACAGCAACATTGGGATGGCCGGTAGCGGGCAATAGACACACCGCCACCACCTCTAAAGTTCACCTCAGCTCATCCATAAAAAGGTTAGAGTGTTGCCTACGACACATGGCCGACCAGTAGGCGACCAAGTCCAAAGCCAAAGGTAAGCGAAGTACTAGGTCCG
Organism: Glycine max; assembly: GCF_000004515.6. Taxonomy (NCBI): domain Eukaryota; kingdom Viridiplantae; phylum Streptophyta; class Magnoliopsida; order Fabales; family Fabaceae; genus Glycine; species Glycine max. Next base: position 22,756,385 of record NC_038241.2, on the reverse strand, counting down.
TGACCAACAAGTCATAAGGCGTCCAGCTCAAGACGTTAAAGAAGCGCTACTAGGAGGCAACCTAGTACCTTTTAAATTTCTGCCTGCTATTTGATCACTTTTTATAGTAGGACGCACCTAGTTGCTCATGATCCTGGGAATTTAAATAAAACAAGCGCAAGCTCAGAAGGTAGTCATACCTTACAAAACATATATATGTATGTTTAGGTAGTGAAAATACCTTAGATATGCATGTATGTAAACAAAAAAACACTTCACAAAATATATATGTATGTTTAGGTAGAAAAATACCTTAGATATGCATGTATGTAAACAAAAAACACTTCACAAAATATATATATGTATGTTTAGGTAGAAAGATACCTTAGATATGCATGTATGTAAACAAAAAATACTTCACAAAATATATATGTATGTTTAGGTAGAAAGATACCTTGGATATGCATGTATATAGCAAAAATACCTTACAAAACATATATATGTATGTTTAGGTAGCAAGATACCTTGGATATGCATGTATATAGCAAAATACCTCATGAAAAAAAAAAGAGAAAAAAAAAACAAACATGAAAAAGAAATAAACAAATAAAAAAAAAGAAGAAAAAAAGAGAGAAAAAAGAAAAATAAGTTGTCTAGCTGAAAAACCAACATGCTTTTGAAAAGAGATGACTTCCAACTTTTCTTTGAAGAAAAATTCGCTGATCATAGCTAGTTTTTGGAAAAAAAATGTGTGTAAACCTGAAGGGTGAATGCTGTGAAATTTTCCCGGACGCCCGAAATGGACTTGGATGAATGCACAAATGGATAAAAGAACATATTTTGGAAACATTGGGTTGATTTAAAATAGAGGAAATGAATCCTGAGCCCTAGCATCACATGACCATAAAAATTTGACACTTGAGTGTCCGCATAGGTGCATGCATGACCAGTTTTGCATAAAGTTTCCAAATCATCATTTTTGCATTTGTGTCATGGAAATAATGTGGGGCACCCCTTTTATCCTTGAGCCAAACCAAACCCTGACATGTATCATGTCTAGCCATTCTACAAACCTTGAGCCAAAATCATGACTCACTATAATCCTTACCCTCGGAAGCGGAAAGAATAGAAGGAAATTTCCAATCAAAGAAAGGGAAAGAAGGAAGATTTCCAATCAAAGAGAAAGCAAAAAAGAAAAGAAGGAAAATTCCCCAATCAAAGAGTGGGAGAAAGCAAAAAGAAAAGAAAGGAAATTCCCAATCAAAGAATGGGAGAAAGTAAAAAAAAAGAGGAAGAAGAAGAAGGAAAGAAAGCTCCTGATCGGGGATCGAAGGAAAAACAGAAGAAATGTGCAGAGAGGTCTTTGGACCGGACAATATCTGAACAGTACAGAATTGTCATCAAATGAACAAAAGAAAGAAAAGGAAACCATGACCTAAAGTGGTCTTCTCCCTTTGATTACCAACCAAAATCCTGTGCGTCGGTGACTTGTTCGCCTCGCGCAAAACCAAAACAGAAAAGGAAAAGTCAAAAACACACAAAAGCCGAAAAAAAAAACCACCAAAAGAACCCATTCCCAAGGGAAGCCCTATTGATCCATAATCGCGCATGTAATTTTTGATTTGATAGGAAATAATTTGCAAAGTCAAGTCATGAAATATCTATGGTTCGGAATTAGGATGAAACACTTACCTGTGCAAGATTGATACACTTTGAGTGATTTTCTTCTATTTTTGTCGAACCCGGTGTTTCCTCTAAATGGTCATTTAGAAACGAAATGCTAACATCCAAAATCTCATTTATGGTTATGGGGGATCCCATCGGCAGACTCTCCTTCCCCGGTAGACGCATTGTTTTTCACTCAAAAAAAAAAAAAAGCATATGCTGCTCTAAATCAGTTGGAATATTTGTCTCTTTGCTAAAGCATGTTTGCATTTTAGTGGAGAAAACAACGAGACTTTTTCAAGTCTCACAAGTTATCCAGAACTACGTAGGTCTGAGTTCCTCATTAGAGGATACGTAGGAGCAAGAGCCTCGCTTTTGTCGACCATACCGCCTTTTGTTGCCATGACTCAAGAGCTGGTAGCCCGCGGAGACACCTTACGGTTATCCGCAACTCGTCATTCAGTCACCCCAAGTGTGATTGACGAGCAGAGGCCAATATGGTCATCTGCGCCCTTTCCGGAGATGTCAGCATTTTCCGATGGAGACTTTTCAAGTCTCACAAATTATCCAGAACTACGTAGGTCTGAGTTCCTCATTGGAGGATACGTAGGAGCAAGAGCCTTGCTTTTGTCGGCCGCCCCATAATCTTTGTCATACTGACCCTGAGGTCATGTGACGTGCACCCTTGTATCATCCAGAGGCGGCGGGCCCGATGATACGCGGAGATACCTTATGGTTATCCGCACCCTTTTGTCATCCAGAGGCGGCGGGCCTGATGACAAGCAGAGACCAAGTTTGGTCATTCTGCACCCTTGTATCATCCAGAGGCGGCGGGCCCGATGATACGCGGAGATACCTTACGGTTATCCGCACCCTTTTGTCATCCAGAGGCGGCGGGCCCGATGACAAGCAGAGACCAAGTTTGGTCATTCTGCACCCTTGTATCATCCAGAGGCGGCGGGCCCGATGATACGCGGAGATACCTTACGGTTATTCGCACCCTTTTGTCATCCAGAGGCGGCGGGCCCGATGACAAGCAGAGACCAAGTTTGGTCATTCTGCACCCTTGTATCATCCAGAGGCGGCGGGCCCGATGATACGCGGAGATACCTTACGGTTATTCGCACCCTTTTGTCATCCAGAGGCGGCGGGCCCGATGACAAGCAAAGACCAAGTTTGGTCATTTTGCACCCTTGTATCATCCAGAGGCGGCGGGCCCGATGATACGCGGAGATACCTTACGGTTATTCGCACCCTTTTGTCATCCAGAGGCGGCGGGCCCGATGACAAGCAAAGACCAAGTTTGGTCATTTTGCACCCTTGTATCATCTAGAGGCGGCGGGCCCGATGATACGCGGAGATACCTTACGGTTATTCGCACCCTTTTGTCATCCAGAGGCGGCGGGCCCGATGACAAGCAGAGACCAAGTTTGGTCATTCTGCACCCTTTTGTCATCCAGAGGCGGCGGGCCCGATGACAAGCAGAGACCAAGTTTGGTCATTCTGCACCCTTATGTCATCCAGAGGCGGCGGGCCCGATGATACGCGGAAATACCCGAGTGGTTATCCGTATAAACATTCTTTTGCTATCTGTAAGACAGAACGCTTGATAGCATGCAGAGGCTGACATAGTCTTCTGCACCTTTTGTTCCTCCGGGAACAACAAGTCATTTACATGCGGAAATTTCATGGTCACCCGCGACTCTCGTCAACCGAGAGGAGCGAAATTTGTGTCATACACTAATTTTCGTCCGGGTACCTTTGCTTGATGACATGCGACCTTTCTTTGGTCCTTGTGAGGTGCTTGGCACTCATCATTAGGCAATTTGTGAAAATCCGGGAACGACAAGTCATGGTCACCCGCGACTCTCGTCAACCGAGAGGAGCGAAATTAGTGTCATACACTAATTTTCGTCCGGGTACCTTTGCTTGATGACATGCGACCTTTCTTTGGTCCTTGTGAGGTGCTTGGCACCCATCATTAGGCGATTTGTGAAATTCCGGGAACGACAAGTCATGGTCACCCGCGACTCTCGTCAACCGAGAGGAGCGAAATTAGTGTCATACACCAATTTTCGTCCGGGGACCTTTGCATGATGACATGCGACCTTTCTTTGGTCCTTGTGAGGTGCTTGGCACCCATCATTAGGCAATTTGTGAAAATCCGGGAACAACAAGTCATTTGCATGTGGAGATTTTACGGTCACCCGCGACTCTCGTCAATCGAGAGGAACGAAATTAGTGTCTTATCTTTACTTTCCTTTTATCTCCAATAAAAGACAAGTAAAGAGGGGCAACTGTCATACCCTAATTTCGTCCGGGGACCTTTGCTTGATGACATGCGACCTTTCTTTGGTCCTTGTGAGGTGCTTGGCATCCATCATTAGGCAATTTGTGAAATTCCAGGACATGCCGAAAAACCAAAAAAATATTGATGCACAATCCGTAAGTTTCCGTGACACACCAGAAATCAAATGGAAGCATCGTTGCATAATTAAGTGAGGTTCCGTAACATTCCGTAAGTCAAAAGGGGGATGATTATGTAATCCGCAAGGTTCCGTAACATTACGGAAAGAAAACAAGTATCGTTACGAGATTCGTAAGTTTCCGTAACTTTACGAAAAAAGAATCACCAAAAAAGGTAAGGGGGTGAACTTATCAAGATAGGGGTGTAAATAGCAATTCAAATCTAGGCCCTTCTAGAACATTTTGGAAGTTGGGTTGCTTAAGGAGGAAGCAACTGGGCGGCAAGCTCCTCCACGTTTTTGAAAAATGGTTTTCGGGGCTTCCGCGGCTTCCGTAATACTTCCGTAAAATTTCCGAAAACCTTGGGTAAGCATATTCCACTTAACATTGGTGAAAGGGAAGAGAAAAAAGATGAAAATCAAATTCGAAAACAGTTCCGTAAGGCTTTCGTAACTTTTCCGTAAAATACGAAAAGGGAGGTGAACTTAGTAATTCGGGTGCGCTTAGAAATCTTCTTCATTAAGTCTTTGGGCGGCAAGCACCTCCCTTTTTTCTATAAATAGGGGAGGGGGGAGCTGTTTCAAAATGTTCAGCCCCTTTGGCACTTCTCTCTCTTTCGAATTTGCTTGGAAAAATCGTTTCCGTGAAGAAAATCTAAGCCGAGGCGCTTCCGAAACGCTTCCGTAAGCGATTCTGTGGAAATTCTTCATCGTTCTTCACCGTTCTTCATCCGTTCTTCGTTCGTTCTTCGTTCTTCAACGGGTAAGTTTTCGAATCCGAGACTTTCAATTCATTTCTTGTTTTGTGTACTTTCACTTTAATTTCGTTTACTTTCAGTTTTCTTTTCTTCAGTTTTTAACGTGCTTTAACCATTTATTTAAGCCGTTTTCTCGTCTAATAAATGATAAAATGAATTTCAACCGATCATTTGTGTTGTAATCTCGTTTAATCACTGTTAAAACGAAATCTAACCGATCGTTCAAGCTATAACCTCGGTTAAACCAAAAAAAGTAAAATAATAATAAAATAATCAAAATATCTTGAAAAATAATAATAAAATAATCAAAATATCTTTGAATAAAATAATAAAAAAAATCAATCGAACGTTTTTCTTTGGAAGTTTCCTTGAATGAATTGATTAATAACCAAAGTGAAACTAAGACTAAAATCAACTCACAAATCAAGTTTTTTTCCGAAAAATCACTAAAAACCGTTTTAAGGCCCAACGCCTTAAACGGTCCTCTTTGCTTTTATCGGTTAACATGGACCGTTCAAAAGCATAAAATCAACATGTGACTTTACCGCTTTTGCAAGAACGACACTGATCAATTGTTGAATTAAAATAGGATAGTTCCCTGTAAAAATAATATCATCAAAGTAGACCAAAATATTGTGCAGTAACAATGATTGCTATAATTATTAATAGTGTTTCTAATATTGTCACTTGCAATTTATTCAGCATATTTGTGGTGCTTCTGCAGGGTTGCAGGGAAAAAGATGGCAGTGGTGGTGGTTTGCTCTTACTTACTCGATTTGGAAGCATAGGAACACCATTATTTTCTCCAATACGACATTATTTTCCCTACGCTGTATCAAATCTCTAACCAATAACAGCAACTTATCATCCTCTTGGGAAGTCATAAGGAGGAACGGTGGGAATTGAACTTTAAATTGAGGGGAAACTTATTTGGTAATGAAGCTACAATGGCTGCTGAATTCCTAGAGGAAATAGTAGGGCTAGCAGTACAGCAACAAGGAGCAGACTGATGGGTTTGGAAGCAAGACTCGAGTGGAATCTATTCGACTAGAACTGCATATAAGTTTTTGCTGGGGGAAATAAGGGGGGAATCAGAGGATGGGACTTTCTCGCATCTGTGGAGACTTAAAATACCACCTAAGGCAAAGGTATTTACATGGAGGCTCATCAAAGACCGTTTACCAACGAACATGAATTTAAGAGGAAGACAAGTGGAGATAGCTGATCCATTGTGCCCATTCTACAACAATTTGGATGAAGATGCAGCGCACCTTTTCTTCAACTGCAACAAGGTACTTCCCTTGTGGTGGGAGACAGTCTCATGGGTCAAGTCAGTGGGTGCTTTCCCAAAAGAACCGAAAGACCACTTCATGCATCATAGCAGATCGAATGCTACACGAACAAGGCTTTTTGTATCACTAGAGGGTAGATTTTTATTGAGGCTTTAGCAGATGTATTAGCCATAATATGGTTCCTAATTAAATTGTATTAGTTTTTTCTAAGGAACCATATGTATGGGATCCTATCTATGTACCAAGTACCTCTGGTACTTCATCACTATTTACATAATGAAATATTTATATATTTTTGCCGATAAAAAAAACCATGCAGATGATAGCAACACACTAACAGCAGTACCAGATATCACACAGATAACAGCATCAGACAATAATTCCAACCAAGAGGAAATCATGATACATATAAAGATAGTCTACCAAACAATTTATCTACCAAACAAATACAGCAGTATATGTGTATATAAATGCTACGACAAATGTCAAAACAGTAGTCTATCATAATACATATAAAGATAGTAGACCGTACAAACATACCTGGAGTTGCTATAATCAAAGAGCTTCCACAGCAACGCCAATTAGCAGTAGTAAATGATAAGCCTAAAAAAAGCATACAGAAATTATCCACAGTGTATTTAAACCCTTTTAAAGCCTATTATCTACATTTCAATTAAAATACAACATCTATAATCAACTTAAACCAGCAGAAAAAGAAAATTTCACTGCAACAATAAACAAATTCTGGCCAATAAGGCAATTTTGCCTATCATAGTCAAAATTTTGCCCAATAATGCCATTTGGTTTAACCAATGCTCCGACTTCTTTTCAGTGTTTGATGAACCATATTTTCCAACATGCTTTAAGGAAATATGTGTTAGTGTTTTTTGATGATATATTGGTATATAGTTCCACATGGCATGAACACTTATGCCATCTAGAGGTTGTATTCAAAGTATTGAAAGAAAATGTTTTGTTTGCTAAGTTGTCTAAATGCTCTTTTGGTGTATTGGAGATAGAGTACTTGGGACATATAGTTTCAGGTGAAGGAGTTGCTATGGATGCTACTAAGGTGCAGGCAGTTCTAGAGTGGCCTACACCACTCAATATCAAGCAGCTAAGAGGTTTCTTAGGCCTCACTGGTTACTATCGAAGGTTTATCAAAGGATATGCAAAGCTTGCTGCACCATTGACATATTTACTTTAAAAAAAAGCATTCAAGTGGACACCAGAGGCAGAGACAACATTTGTTCAATTGCAGAAAGTCATGACTTCAGCTCCAGTGTTAGCTCTTCCTAATTTCCAGCTGCCCTTCATTCTGGAAACTAATGCTTCCGACACTAGTATTGGAGCAGTATTACATCAGAATGGCCATCCAATAGCATATTTTTCCAAGAAACTTGCACCTAGAGTGCAAAAGAAATCTGACTAATTTAGAGAGATGTTAGCAATTGTTGAAGCTATAGCTAAGTTCAGACACTACTTGCTGGGACACAAATTTATTATCAAAACTGATAAAAAAAGCTTGAGATCATTGATGGAACAACCCCTACAGACACCTGAACAACAGCAGTGGTTACACAGGTTTTTGGGATATGATTGTGTGATTGAATACAAGGCCAGAAAGGAGAATCTAGCTACTGATTCTTTGTCATGAATAATGATGTTGTCTTGGTCTGAACCTCAAGCTAGTATACTGTAGAAGATTGAACAAGCCACTATAAAGAATGTTGCATTGCAGGAACTGATACAGTTGTGTAAACAACAACCAGAATCACAGACAAATTACACAATCAAGGGTAATTTGTTGTATTGGAAGAATCGGGTAGTAATTCCTGAGGAAAAAGAATTGATTCAAATGTTGTTGAAAGAATTTCATAACTCTCCCATAGAGGGCATGCTGGGATAAAAAGAACTACAACTAGAATTGCAAGCCAATTCTACTGGACATCCAGCATTCAGAACTACAGTGGAGTAAGGGAGAGGGGAACATTGATGTTAACAGGATATCCAACATTCAGAAGAAATTAAATGAGGTGGAGGACTTAGCTTATAATCGTATTTTGACTGATCAAGAGCTCAAAATCAGAAACTCCCTTCAGCAGGAGTTATGGAATGTATCAAATGCAGTGGAATCCCTTTTGAGACAAAAATCTAGGATATCTTGGCTGAAGGAGGGGGACTGCAATTCTGGGTATTTCCACAGAATTATAAATTTTAGGAGAGCTTTCAATGCTATTCCAGGTATCTCTATTGATGGGGTGTGGGTCCAGCAACCCAATACAGTCAAGAATGCAGCTGTTAATTATTTCCATACCAGATTTTCTGAACAGGATTATTCTAGGCCTTTTTTGGATGGGGTTCCTTTTAAAGCTATTTCTTAAAGGCAAAGAGAGCAGATGACTGCCCCCTTCTCTGACCTTGAGCTCAAAGAAGCTGTGTGGAATTGTGGAGGTGACAAATGCCCTGAGCCAGATGGCCTTAACTTCAACTTTATCAAAAAAATTTGGGATATCATGAGACCAGAGTTTAGAAGGTTTGTAGATGAGTTTTATGCCCATGGCAGCTTTCCTAGAGGAAGTAATGCTTCCTTTGTGGCATTGATTCCTAAAATGAACCATCCTCAGTCATTCAATGATTATAGGCCTATATCCTTGATAGGTTGTATGTATAAAGTTATTGTCAAGTTGTTGTCTAATAGATTGAGGTCTGTTATGGATGGGCTAATTGATGAAAGGCAGTCAGCCTTCATTAAAGGTAGACATATCCTCCATGGTATTGTGATTCTCAATGAGGTGGTTGAGGAAGCAAGGAGAAGCAAGAAACCAGTGATGATCTTCAAGGTGGATTTTGAAAAGGCCTACGATTCAGTGTCTTGGTCTTTCCTGGACTATATGCTGTTTAGATTGGGGTTCTGCCCAAAATGGAGGTCTTGGATATCAGCATGCCTCCATTCAGCTTCTATTTGTGTTTTGATTAATGGTATCCCCTCTAAGGAATTTACACCTACAAGGGGTTTGAGACAAGGGGATCCCCTAGCTCCCTTGCTTTTCAATATTGTAAGAGAAGGCATTACTGGTATGATGAGACAAGCAGTCCACAAAAACCTCTTTAGAAGCTTCTTGGTTGGTAAGAATAGGGAGCCTATCAACATCTTACAGTATGCTGATGATACTATTTTTTTTGGAGAGGCTGTGTGGGACAACATTCATGCTATTAAGGCCATCTTAAGAGGATTTGAATTAGCTTCTGGTTTAAAGATTAATTTTGCCAAAAGCCAATTTGGGGTTATTGGTGATGGTGTTAATTGGGCTAGGGAAGCAGCTAATAACCTGAACTGTCGGCAGCTGGAATGTCCTTTCCTTTACTTAGGCATACCTATTGGGGCTAATCCCTCTAGCCAGCTGGTGTGGGAGCCTATCATCACTAAATTCAAGTCAAAATTAGCCAAATGGGCTCAGAAAAATATATCCATGGCTGGGAAGGTTACTCTAATAAATTATGTCCTCAATGCCCTCCCAATTTACCTCCTCTCATTCTTTAAGATACCTCAAAAGGTTGTCAAAAAGCTGATATCCCTTCAAAGGAATTTTCTGTGGGGTGGAGATATTGATCAAAAAAAATTCCTTGGGTAAAATGGACTGATCTTTGTTTGCCTAAGGCTGATGGGGGGCTGGGGATAAAAGATATCTCCAAATTCAACTCAGCTTTGATGGGAAGATGGTTATGGGCTTTTGCATCTAATCAGCAACAGCTATGGGCTAAGGTTATAACCTCTAAATATGGTGGTTGGTCAGATCTTCAAAATGCTAGAGACAAAAGGGGCTATTCCCATTGGTGGAGAGACATTAGAAACTTGTACCATCAGCTAGACTGCAGTATTTTTAAAGATAACTTGTCTTGGAAGGTTGGGTGTGGGGAAAATATCAAGTTCTGGACTGATAATTGGCTAGGGGAACAATACTCCCTGCAACGGAAGTACTATCAGCTATTCCTCATAAGTAGACAGCAAAGGGATCTCATCTCTCAAGAAGAAGAAAATTTTCTATGTACACTTGTTGACTCCAAGAAAAACCTCATGCCCAACAGGAAGGATCTCATACAAAGTGAACAAATAGGGACTTAAGAAAAAAAAAATACAACTTTTTTTGAACTTGGTAGATCTTTTTTGTTGTGTTTCATGAATCATTGTACTCATGCCAGCATATGAGCATAATGACACAGTGCCTCATGATGTAGAAACGAGCCCTTTGCTCTTTGACCAGCCTAGCACACTTTCTAGCAAAAGCACACTTCCTCTGAGTGGAAGAAGAAGAAGAATTCCTCATGATAGAGGAAGAAGAAGTTTGTTGACATACATTCAAAAAGGTCACAAAGCTGGAATCAGATTTAAATAAACTGGAGGAGAACTCAATGCATAGACAGTTAACAGAGCAATAAAAATTGGAGAGGAAGCAGTTACATGATTCTCTTTGGGTTGTTGCCCAAGCCCATCAATCCTTACTTAGGCAGAAATCCAGATGAAGATGGTTAAAAGAAGGCGATTGTAACACAGGTTTTTTCCACCTATTGATGAATGCTAACCGAAATAGAAATTCTATCAGGGGTGTATTCATTGATGGTTCATGGACTGACGACCCACACAAGGTGAAGGAAGAGGTGAAATCCTTTTTCTTCCATAGGTTCCAAGAACCAATTGGTCAGCGACCCAAGATTGATGGAATCAGGTTTCAAACTGTTAATCTACAGCAGAATAACGAGCTTCTGGCACCTTTCATGGACGAAGAAATTCAGAAGGCAATTTTTAAAGCTGCAGCGAAGTTTTTTATGAAGGAAGGCAATTCACAAAAGGATTGCATGGATTTAATGGAAATCAGTATGCTTACCAAAAGAAAAGGCTGGCTTGGGCATCAAGGATATTGAAACATTCAACCTCGCACTACTTGGAAAATGGAAGTGGCAATTAATGCAAGAAAATGGTGAGCTGTGGACCAGAGTCTGAAATCGAAATATGGTGGATGGAGGAACCTTGAAGAAACAGGAAACTCAGCAAAGCAATCTGTTTAGTGGAGCACGCTTTTAATCAATCACAATAGGGAATGGTTATTCAAAATAACATGAGGTGGAAGGTGGGAGATGGAGAGAAAATTAGATTCTGGAAACACAAGTGGATTAATCAACAGGAATCACTAGCAGAAAGGTACCCCAGGCTATTTATCATATCCTCACAACAGAATCACAACATTAGGTTTTAGGTTTTAAGATGACATATAGAGTTTTAGGTTTATCAAAGAATTTCCCATAACAAATCCAACACTATATCCCCACAATGCAAATAGTACAAGAGCAAGCAATCAATATACTTTAGCATCTCACACCCATACTCCATTTCAAGCATTATATTTTTTTCATATTTAGACATAACTTGACAACAGAGACATACCTTCGATGGCTTCCCTGGGAGGCTTAAAGCCAACTACAATGGACTTCCAAAATCGCTTCCCCCCCTTTCCTTTTGTAGTTTTCTTCGACCTGCGAAAGTGAGAAAATGTTAAAACGAGGAACGCCTAATGTTAAAACGTAAGGACGTACCTCAATCGATATGTGGCAGACACGAACTCCACAAAGACCAACTCCACAATGTGGTTGCAGTCACGGAAGCGCAGCCCAGTTTGTGACAAAGACGAACTTAGGGCAGAAGGAGAAATAAGAAGAACGTCCTAGGAGTCTTAAGGCGAACCACAATGCACTTCCAAAATCGATTCCCACCCTTTCCGGAACTCTTTCCTTTCCTAGATTTCTTCAACCTGTGAAAGCGAGCAAATGTTAAAATGAGGAACGCCTAATGTTAAAACGAAAGGACGTACCTCAATCAATAAGTGGAAGAGACGAACTTCACACACACGAACTCCACAATGTGGTTGCAATCACAGAAGTGCAGGCCAGTTTGCGACAAAGACGAACTTAGGGCAGAAGGAGAAAGAAGAAGAACGATAGGGTTCGAGCGCACGGGTTCTGCAGAATCAGATTTTTAATATATAATGACAACAACATCGGCTTTTTAAAAATAACCGATGTTAAAAACAACTAGGTAACATCTGTTTTAAGAAAACCGATGTTAAAATCAACTCCATAACATCGGTTTTTACCAAACCGATGTTAACAACGACACACCAACATCGGTTTTTCCAAAATCGATGTTAACTACTCCATAGTAACATCGGTTATTTAAATAACCGATGTTAATATATAGTACTTAACATCGGTTTTTCCGAAAACCGATGTTAACTATGTCTAATTATTTACAAAAATGCCACCGCGCTTTTGTTAACATCGGTTTTGTGAATAACCGATGTTAACCGTGCGATGTTAAATCTAAAAATTGTAGTAGTGTTTGTTTCCTTTGTTTCAAGTGAATACCACGAAAATATCTCTCCAACAAATGGTATGAGGCATACTTAACAAGGTTCAAGTGGAGAAGGATTAAGGCCCAGAGGCAGACACTACTAGAAACTAGGCTTTCTACATCAGTTATCGGCGCCTTTCTACATCGGTTATCACGCGTCGTTGTAGCCCAATGTCGTTGAAACACGACGGTTGAGCAACTGATGTTGAATTCTAACATTCTACATCGGTTATTAGGACAACTGATGTAGAAATCTGCCCATTTTAAGACGGGTTGGTCTCCAGACCCATCTTAGAATGCCAGATTTCTACATCAGTTGTCCTGAAAATCAATGTAGAAAGTCACCATTCTACATCGGGTGTATCCTGAACCGTCGTAGATTCTTACCCCACGATGAAGCATTCAACATCGGTCGTTCTAATAACCGATGTAGAATTATTAATTATTTTTATTTTTTTTGCTTTTTGGAAGCAAGAATTATGATGACATAAAAATTGGTGGCATGATCATTTCATTAAAAAATATTTCTACAAACTAACTAGTAATTACTAAACTAAATTTTTCATATGAAGAGAGAACAAAAGAATAAAATTAATCAAATTTGAATATGGATACTATATACGTTTAGCAGAAAAACTGTCTAAAAGTTATGCTCACTAAATTGTAATGTAAAGACAAGTTGAGACAAGTTGAGCATTTCAATAACTAACCCTATCCAACTCCCTTTCAATAATTTTGTTGCTATGTAGTCCTCTAAGAACATTCTTGCATGCATCAACAGCTTTGTGGACCTGCAAATCAATTTGATCTGAAACTTTGGAACAAAAGACATCTAGCAGCAAAAATAAGAGTGAATGTTACTAGAATGAAGCTCACACCTTCCTTGGTTTTCCTTTTTATTTGTAACTCTCATAATTTTAGTTTTTGTTTTCTTTTTTTTAATTTTTGGTAAGATCTCTAGATATTATTGTAAACTGTAATCCTCTGTCTAGGATTTATAGCATATTTGGAAACATATTGAAAACCAAATAATGTTTAGGATATAAAAACCATAATATTGGCTTATAAAAATTACATCTAAAATATTAAAATTCACATTTGAAATATGAAATTAAGCACATTATTAGTCATATTTACGGTAATGAAATGATTTTTTTTTATAATGACATTATTAGTCTTATTTAAAACTTATTTTGCATTTTTCTAAGAATGAGTTATTTTTCTCTCCTACAAATCCAATGTGTATTGTTAACTTAATTTGTTTTCTAATTTTAAAGCTAAATATTTGTTATATATTAAATATATAAGTTTGTTTAAGTTCGATAGAGCATAGTATGATTTAAAAACTTAAAAATCTAGTTTATATTAAAATCTTTGAAATAAACAACATTATTAATTTTCAAACAAATTAATAAACTTAAATTTATCATTAGATATCAATGAAATCAACATGTATATAGTATTTCTGTAAAAAAAAAAAGTACATAGTCTTACAATGTATAATAATAATAATAATAATATATTGGTCAAAATTTTAAATGATTTTGAAAAGTAATGTTTTAATTACATATTTTTAAAATATTTTAACATGATTTATTCAATAAATAATAAATAAGTTTTTTAAATCTGATATAATGTAAACCATGAACCCCTCTTGTCTAAACCCTTAATCCTTTAACCTATTTCCACTCCCATAATCATTTCCAATTTTCCATCTTTGAAGGGGATGGGTAATGGAGAAAATCAAAGTAAATCCAAGATGTTTATACGTGAGTAATTAATTTCTACACTTGGCAATGAACCACCACTAATCAAAATAAATCAAAGTCAATAGAAGAAGGCTAGAACACACTTTCCAATATTCTTTATTGTTAAACAAATTTTGGTTACTTTTATTAATGAAAAAAGGATTTTCAATTATTTAACGAATCTATCGTAAAGTTTTATCTAGTAATATTTTTTTTTATTAATATTCTTATGCTAGAATAGGAATTTGACTCGAGGATAACGTAAAATAATGGATAACATTTTTTTTACTCAAATAATAATGGACATAAAATGATAATAATAATAATAATAATTAGAAAATTAATTATTAATATTGTAAATCATTATGAATTTTGATAAATATATATAAGTAAATTTTGTTAAACAAATCCCTATATATATATTTTAAAATATTTGATATTCGATTCTATATTTAGGTATGTTGTTATTTTCATAAAATGAACAAACTTTGATTTTAATATTTGTAATTTTTTTATTCTAAAAATATGGAATTATTATCAAATACGTAAAATCACGTATAGGAAATAATATTATAAAAATATTATATTTATATATTATAATCTTAATTACTCTGGTCCCTCCAATTTTTCAATCTTATTTAAATATGAAACTATACCTCATTTATTCTTTTCTTAAACTTGCAATTTATTTGTCTTTATGACGTCCATTTTCCTTTAACTCCTATTCTAGAGCTTGATGATAAATACTAGACAAACTTCAAAAGGACTTACTCAACAACAACAATTATAATATATTATGACAAGAAAGCAATTGCACAATGGGAAAAGAATAGATATATATCATAATATGATGAAAATGAAAGCATCAGATATCTAACCCTATTTTTAGGGGATCTCGATTCCTAATTTGACGAGAGAAGAATTCTTCGGAGCATTTCCAAGATGCAAGTGAAACTCCAACCTGAATTGGCAAAGATGAATACTTCATCAGGCCAATGTATATTTAAATAAGAAAGTTGGAACATAATCAGCATTTGACAAGTCAAGAACCAAAGATTAAAATTGCTAAGATGGTAGACTTACTTGGTTCACCATTTGATACTTTTTTGAGGAACTGCTGGACATAGAGTTAAACCAGTAACTATATTTGGACCTGGGTGCATGAGCAAGATTCAAATATTGTTTAACACATATAATGTAATTAACACAGATATATTGAGCGGAATGTAACATCTTTTACAAATATAGCAAATATTAAAAAACATGCATGTTACTTTTATTCTAATATGCCAGTACAACATAGATCCATTGCCAACCTTACAAGCCCTGATGGTTTGCTCAAGTTCAATGAATTAGATGGCAGCAGGCTCGAGAAGTACTTCATCAAAACTCCAACATATCATATTGATTGATTCACGAAATAATTAAGTAGTAAGAGCTGCTATCTTCTCTTTATTCTAGCACACTCACGCAAATTGAAAAAAAAAAGTGTAAACATAATGGTCTGAATTAGTGTAAAAATGGTTTATTCTTGTCATGAGTCGAAGAAGAGACAGAGGGAAGAAGCAACCCATATCTTAAAAAGTCATCTATATCTTACCTACAAGTTTGATGTCAGTGTTCTCTGCCAGCCATTTTGCACCATCCTCCTTGAATCCCACCTAGCTTGTGTCAAATTCTTTCTTAAACATGAGTGGCCTAATATTTAAACAAGATTTAGCTCAAATATAGCATCTAATAACCAACTAAATATCAGTATATCATTAAGCAAAATGTTAAAATTGCAAGCTAAAATTATATTATGATTTATGAATCATTAAGGTTATAATTACATGACCAAATCAAACATACTTAAGGGTATGTTTGGATAAAGGGGAAGGGATGAAAAGGGAAGACACTATAAAACTTTTTATTTAAATTATTTTCATTCAAAACCTTCCCCTCCCTAGCATTTCCTCCATATAAAGGTTGGTAAATAGTGTTTACCAAGGTCTAATAACTGGACATCTACTTAAAATCTCCCATAAAGTTCACTCATTAGAATCATAAATCATTTTTTTCTTCATCTCCCTCTGTCTTTCTGTTTTGATTTTGTTTATTTTAATTTAAAGTTCATACTGAGTAACAAAATTTCTTTTAACATAAATAGCCTTAAACTCGTTTTCAATTTTCAGTTTTCCAAATTATCATTAAGAATCAATGAATCACATTATGTATCATTGGTAATAAGCCAATCTTGTTTCTGAGTATAAACTCCACCAGCGGCCACCCCCTCTCCATTCTCTAACAACCTATTCATCACAAGACCATACACATAAAAAAAGGAAGGAAACTACAATTACCTGTGTGCAGGTTAACAGATTCAGATGAACAGCCAACCTACAATGACTATAATATGCAACCCAAAATTGAATCTGAACGTAAAAAGTTACCAAAAGACTGAAAAAGTATATGAATGCAATACAATTTGTAGGGAAAAAAATGTTGGTTACAATTTTAAAACTGTAAGAGATAAGACTTAACTTCAGAAACATGTTTTTTCCTTTTTGAAACTTATATTTCATACATATAACAATAATTTTGTGTTAACACTACAACTAACTGTTTGATCTTATCTTGCATTCAATTCATAGATATGGTTCTCAAGATAATATTGTACAATACACATTTCATGTATCTGCAAGAACAATGAAGCTGCCTCAGAGAATCACTGAAGAAACTTTAATAACTTCATTTTTTTTATGGTAGAAAAACAGGAAGAAAATCTTCCTGCAGCAATCATGATTCATGTAACTTACACAACTCACCTATCAGTGTTTAAAGTTCTGAAAAGCACGTGGCTTACACCTCTAGGGATATTCAAGGATTTCGTAACCTCAGCTAGAACAAGAGAAATTTAACAATGATTCAATTAAACATAACAAATGATAACAGGGGTTTAGCCTGAATTTTGCATAACAGATATTCAATATAAAATAGTCTGAATATGGGAAAGCAAAGAATCCACATAACTTCAAGCTTGAGAATAGCACTACTAAGATAAATACAATTTTCCAACATATTTACTGTAGGAA
This sequence comes from Glycine max, assembly GCF_000004515.6. NCBI lineage: Eukaryota > Viridiplantae > Streptophyta > Magnoliopsida > Fabales > Fabaceae > Glycine > Glycine max. The sequence goes on along the minus strand of NC_038241.2, from coordinate 22,738,998 downwards.
GATCTAGCATTTAACGCATAAGAAATTGTGAATTAATTGGAAAATAATAAAATCTTACTACTTTAATGTATATATATCATATTCTTTCAATACATAGTATGGAGCAGTTAAAAAAAATCATCAAGTATGCATACTAGTAATGTTTTTATCCCGTGGAACATCAACCAAAAGTGTAAGGCCTATGAACAGAACAAGTAGTGTATAAGTTGTCGGCATCTAAAGTAGAACCAAATGACAGCAACACCACCACCACCACCAATAGTAATATGAACAAAAATGATTATGAAGTAAATTAATTATGAACCCTACAATTAATTATCTAATTTGGTTAATTTGAAATTGAGTTAAAGAAACAGACAAATAATAGAAGTTGCAGAGAGAGCAGTGGTATGTTACCATTGAGGAGTGTTAGGTCAAGTGAGTCAACCACGAAGTCGACGTCATAGTAATTGTTGTAAATGTGACCGAGCGCGTCAACATGGGTGTCGGTGTGAACACCGACCTTCATGTTGGAGTTGTTAGCGCGTGAGCCATTCTTCATGCTCTTTTCGAGCCACAGGAAGTGGTGCCCGAGCCCCTCTGTCGAGTCCCACACCAGCATCTCGGGGACATACCTGTGGGTGATGTCGAAGATTCGCCTCTCCTCGTACACTTCTCGCCACGGAGGGACCAGAACACCATCGCCGATGCTGATGCTGCGGAGGGAGCACTCTCCGGTTTTCATGTCGAGAATGGAAGGATATGTCGTGGAGGTGATGGAGTGCGCACAAATTGCATAGAGGAAGGTGAACAATGATAGACAATTCATGGTTTACTGAGAGAAATGAAATAGCGTGATAATGTACTACCAATGTGCCACCGTCGTTTCAGATGTCGTCTTCACCTGTGCCGTTTGGGTGTTTGAATTCGCAGTTGGTGTCCTACCCTCTGCTGTCGTCGGGGATTTTGTTTTCCCCAATTTTTTAGTTGTTATGAGAGTGGGGAGGAGAAGGAGGAAGAAGGAGTGGAGCGAGAGGAGGGATTCAAGGTGAGGAGAAACGAAGGTGAGGAGAAGGGGATCGAGAAGCTGGTTCCCTAGGAGTGGGGTGCGGTGTCACGAAGCTAGGGTTAGTAATTATAAAAAAAAAATACCAAAGCGGTTCTTCCTTTAAAGCCGTCGTAGTTTAAGTTTTTTATAATTACAAAAATACCACTGTATGGCTTTCACTACTAAAAAAAACCCTATTTTACAACGCATATTCTACGTCGGTCGTATATAACCCGTCGTAGTAGTGTACGCGGTGGCATTTACATAAATATATAACTTTTTTATGTCCTGCATTTGGTCTACAATGACGTTTCTTTGTAACACTGTCTTTGTAGCTTTGGCAGGGGCATTTTGGAACTTATCTAAGACGGCACATCAATAGACATCGTCGTTGAAATAGTCAGCTACAAAGACGGTGTTAGATATACACCGTTGTAAAGGTTGTGCTTTATATACTCCCCTGTTGCGCAGTAATTGAACACGCGTACCTCCAAAAACTTATTGTCTGACGAAAAATCTCAGCTCCCGTCGACTGTTTTGCCTGAATGTCCCTCGCACCACCTTGACATTGTGTCGTTTCCCTGACCTCCACAAAAGGAACCCTACATTGCCACGTTTCCTGACCTCCGCACCTCGTGTTGTTCCCACCACCGCCACGTAGCCGAAGTCGTGCCCTTTTTGAGTGGTGTCGCTTCTTGCAGCTGTTTGTGAAGGTAAGGTTGTCGATGTTTTTGGTTTTTTGTTTTGTAATGCTTGAAGAAGTTATAGTATTAAGGGTTTACTTAAGTAAGAGTGTTAAAATGTGATTATTGAATTGTTGAGTTGCCCTCACAAAGTCATCTTTCAATATGCGAAAAGGATTTGAAGCAAAATAAGTTAAAATCGTGCCTTTTTGTGTTTAATTGTTAGAATTTTAATTGGTTGTGGTTGTACCTTTAAATATTACATAAACTGAAAACCCTTTTTCCCATTTGGTATACCTAGACATGTATTGTGTGTTTTTCAAAAACTTTAAAACATAAAGGCCTTGTCAGTGCACAAGGTTTCGAATTAGTGGAGCCTTGGGAGGAAGACAACCTTGGCCACTTAAGATGCCTATCATCGGAGAAACATAGTTATCATTGCAAGTTCAAATGAGAGATAACCCCCTGGAAAGTTGATGACCTCCAATCTTGAAACATTGGAACCCTTGGCTTCAGGCACCATCTTGCGGATCTTCCCGCTTAGAGTGACCAAGGGAAACTTTATGAAGAAGCAAAAACTAAAAATTAGTTTTAATATAGATTTTGAATTAAGATAGTGTTTCTATAAAGACATTAATTGAATGGTATTGAGGTGACTGGTGCAGCTATTGTGTACTGAAAAGAAGTCAAATAGAAGTCATCAAGTTTTTTGTTTGGTATGATAAACTAGGCATAACACTTTTGGCCAATAGTGGTTGATTTTAGTTGCTTGTTAGCATATAATTGATTCACTATAATTGCTGGTAAAATAGATAGCCAAATTAAAGCCATGACAACTAAAGTTGACTGCATTGTTTGGAATTAATATACAGTGATTTGCATGTCCTGCTCCTGTGAATTGTCATTGTCAATTTCGCTATTATATGTCATCTGTTGCTGCTTATTGAAGGTTTAGTTGGGTTCATTTTTTAAAGAAAAAATATCATGCTTGATCTATTTTTAAAGAACTAAAGTCAGTTTTTGTATTGCAATTTAACAAAAATAACAAATGTCATGCACTTTCTGGTTTATCTCTGGCTTTGAATTAATTTTGTTACATTTTTCAGAGGAACTTTAGATCAATTGGAAGAGTTACTCAACAAGCTAAAATCCAAGACCATAACGACTGAACCACCTTCTCAATCTATTGTTGGCACAAGGTACTTTTTGGTTATGAATTTTGATTCTGCGTTTAGAAATTATTAAAAATATAAAATTATCTTATGGGTTGTTGGTTGGTAAGTTGGTGTATCTTATTTTGACTTGATGATCCCCATGCGTATCCTATAGGTTGTTTATTTTGATTATTTTGTATCAATTAGTAATTCTAGTCTCTTATTTTGTTAGTTGGTTAGTTGGGCAGCTATTATCAGTTAGGATTTTATAAGTGTAAATCGTTGGGTTGCTGCCAATAAATAATGAATGGCTGATGTATTGTAGACAGAGACTGAACTGATAAACAAGAAGTGCAGTGCATTGTTTGTCTGCTACTTGTTTCTTTTCGGTCTCTCCTCTCTATTCTAGTAACTTCTATCCTTATGCCCTTACACGAGATTCAGATAGCGAGCAGACAACTAGATTCTTAGTGAGAAAACCACTTTTCCTTATTCTTGTCTCATCCCCTCTTTCTTTCTTTCTCTCTCTCTGTTTCTTTCTCTTCCCCACCTAAATTCTATATCAAAATCATTGGTTAATGACCTTATGTGATATTACTCAATAAATTAGTACAAGCTTCAACCTTCTGAAAACCGATAGTAAATGAATGGTTTAGTGCAAATATGCCCAACGTGGTACTTTGGGAATCAAGGCTGCTAATAAAAAAACATATATTTTTTATGCAAGTTGTAGGTTTTTTCCTTTTCCTTGTCATTATTACAATTTTACTTTGGGATATGTACTATTGTGTTGCTTTCATGAGATTTCAACATTTAGCTTTTAGATTGTTATTCTGAAATCTGAAAATAAGTTATTCATGTATGCTGCTCTTCCTTGATATCAAGTGGAAAGTTAACTAGGAAAAGCTCTTAGTCAATGGCTTTTTCCAGTGTTTTTCATTGATATGGATACAAGTGCAGGTATGCATTGAATTTTCTAAAGGAATGGGCACGAGAGGATATTATTATAAGAAATTTTAAAACATAAAGTACTAACATCATAATATAAATACCATTCTGTTATGTTCTTACTCAAATAGCAAAAAAAATTTAAGAAAATAGTAAGCAACAAAACTTGTTGTTATGTATGGACTAACTTGTACTCGAGGCATAAGTGAGTAATGGATGGGGTAGCCTTGGTAACCAATAAGTAGTCATAGTAAATATGTACCTGGTGTGGCCACGACAACTTTTAGGAGTACCCATGCATAATAGCTATTCTGTGAAGGTCAATATGTCTTGGCTCCTACTTCTAGTGTCTTGTGTAGAATCACTTTAAAGAAATGCAACAAGGTTCTTGACATAATAAGATCAATCCAAGTCAGTGGGAGTGATCGAGTGAGAGTATAAATGCTTAACATATGTTCGGGATTCATTCAAAACATGACCGCATTAATTGGGGATACTGCCTTTCAAAAGGCTATATGGATGCCCGATGGATCAGATTTGTTTACCAGCATAATCTTGCTTTTTTTATATTGCATGGTTCAATCTTTCAGTTCATTTTTTTTATGTTCAAAATGTTGCATTCCAGAAATTTTGTCTTTTGATACTAGTGGTTGTTAATCCATCTGCTTTTTTGTGGTTGTGGTAGACACTGGACAGTACTACCCATGTCGTTAGGATGTATAATAGAGTTCAATAAGAACAGCTACTACTCAGTTATTCCATTAGTTTGTTGGGCTACTTAGCTAGTTAGTTTGATTATAAATAGGACCATTCTATTAAAACGTTAATCCTCCACAAGGTAACAAAACAATATGATGAGTTAATCAACATAAATATTCACTCAGTCATAAGATTTTTCTTTTTAAATCATTTTAAAAAATTAAATGATGAAGTGATGCAAACTTTTTTTGTTTTTTTTTTTGCACAGCAAAAATATATATTGTAATTCTTAATAAGTTGCAGTACTAGGTGTACTGAAATACATAACAAGAAATTACAAAGGCATTGATGAGCGAAACCCAACTAGAAAAGACAAATACAGATAAGCTAACAAGATAGGTCAAATCCCCCTCTAAGATAATTCATCCTTCAAGTTAGTGGACAAATGGTTGAAATGTGTTTGAAAGCCTTTCTCCATACATTTTAACTAGGATCATGTATGGAATAAAGCTTCATCCATGAATTTTTCAGGATTGAAAATGTGGTTATTGAAAACCAAGCTATTTATATGTTTGCAAATAGTCATGGACAATGCTATCCATAAAACCTCCCATCTCTTGCCTGTGTTGCTTTTCCTATTCCAGTGAGAGAATTGCAAAAAGTGATTCTTTGGCTCTATGGGAAAAGGGCCCACTTTATTAACCCATGTCAAAGCATCCTACCACAGAATCCTAGTTTTGGTGCAAGTGAACATTACATGGCTGTCATTTTCCTCTTCAGATTCACATAAAGGACAGCTATAGGAAGGCATATCCACTTGTCTCCTCAGGTTAGCCCTAGTAGGTAATCTATTTTTGAAGAATCTCCATGAGAAAGAAATTGCTCTTGGAGGAATTTTCAGATTCCAAATGATCTTTGATGCACTGTCCTCAATAGCAACACTGTCAGCTTCCTTCAAGAGTTTATAAGCTGACTTTGGGGAATAAATGCCACTAGGGTCAGCCATCCAGGTTAGAATATCCGTGCTGGAATGCTGGATGTGAACATTCTCAATCTCAGCCAAGAATGCTGCTACCATGTCAATTTCATGGTCAAAAAAGTTTATCCTCTAATTTAGCTTCCATTCCCATCTATCCTCAACAAAGTCACCCATTAAATTGATTGTAGAATTCTGTTGTCTACTCATTTGATACATAGTAGAATATTTGTCTTGTAGAGTTAAATCATCACCCATCCACTTGTCCTTCCAAAATCTGATTTTGTCCCCACAACCCACCCTCCATCTCAAATTGTTGGTGATGTTATTGTTGTCCTGCTGCTGAAATACAATCTTTAGGTCTTTCCACCAATGAGAGAGATCACTACTGTTTCTACCAGAGAGCAATGCATTCCAACCACCATATTTACACAATAAAATTCTTGCCCGAAGCTGGTTCTGATTATTAGCCAACTCCCAACCCTATTTTCCAAGCAAAGCCTCATTAAATTTGATCAAGTCTTTAATCCCTAACCCCCCTTTGTTCTTAGGAAGACAAATTGTGTCCCATTTGACCCAAGGGATCTTGTTGGCCTCAATATCACCTCCCCATAGAAAATTTCTCTGAATAGTAACTATCTTTTGCACCACTTTTATTGGGATTCTAAAAAAAGACAACAAGTAAATGGGTAATGTTGTTAAAAATGAATTAATGAGGGTTATTCTTCCACCCATAGAGATACATCTTTGCTTCCATTTTGCAAGCTTGGCCCCAAACTTCTTGATAATTGGCTGCCACACAACCCAGCTTTTAGAACTCACCCCTACTGGAATTCCAAGATAAGAGAAAGGAATTTCCAACTGGCTACAATTAAGAAATTGAGCTGCATCCCTACACCAACCCACTGATTTGCCCACACAACCGAAATGGCTTTTGGCATAATTTATCTTGAGCCTAGAAACCATCTGAAAACACCTCAGGATAATTTTTAGGACTCTAACATTATCCTTGGTGGCAGCCCCAAAAAATAGAGTATCATCTGCATATTAGAGTATGTTAACTTCCTCCTTTTGACTTCCCACTTGGTAGCTGCTGAAAAGGATCTTAGATATGGCTGTGTTCATCAAACCTGTAAGGCCTTCCACTACTATATTGAAAAGCAAAGGTGGTAGGGAATCACCCTGCCTTAAGCCTCTCTTAGGGGATCACCCTCCCTAGTGGGACTTCCATTAATTAAAATGGATATAGTTGCAGTAGACATACAAACATTTATCCATTTCCTCCATCTTTCACAAAATCCCATCCTCATCAACATGTAATTTAGAAAGCCCCAAGAAACCGAATCATGCGCATTTTCAAAGTCCCCAATGATGAAACATGACATTGTACGTTCACTCTATTTAGTAGGAACCAAAATGGGGCATTCTTCCATTTCAAGGTTAATCTTCCTCTGCATTATTGTTGTTGTTGCTATTAACTTGTGTCTCTAATGAGGTGGTGCTTCATGCAAAGAAGCTTATTAGAGACCTCAATTTGTTCCCCAATGATGATGTCAACGTTTTTCCCATTGCTAATTCTTTGTGTCCAACTCACAAGATCGTTGAGAAGCGCCTTAGGTTCCTAAGCCCACCCAATACAATTCACTAAGAGAATAAAAAGTATATGGCTAATAAGAGAGGCAGAAAACTGAGGAATCAAACCTTGCATGTCCCCTAATGCATTTCATATCTGGTGTCAAGGTTTATGTTAGCATTATATAATATGTACTTTGTTAAAATGTGATCTATGGAGACCTAGTTCTCATACATCTAAAGAGAGAAAAGTGTAGGGAGGTTCCATATATCTTGACTTTACTTTGTTTTACCATATTTTTCTTGATGATCTACCATCAATTTCATCCTTGCCTGGAGGTAAATTTCAAATCTGAGAACCTATTTTAATTTCTGTGATCACCTTTTTAAATCATCCACATTACCAACGGGGAGACCTAAAATAAAATTTCCCTCTTGAAAGCATCAACAGACTAGCCTCTCATCCTTTAATCATTAATGTACTCAGTGACCTTTTGAATCAATGACATCTCTAGAAATTGTTTTAACTGTTAAAATCTTCTATTCCTCAGCTTTGTGTCCCATCCACCAATATTCTAAAAGGAACGTGGGTCTCGTTGTGCGTGGTTCCAGTCAACCAGCACTCCCACATATAGAATCCCATTTTTCTTCCACTAATTTACCCCCCACTGTTACAAATAATTATTAATATGTTTTTAAAAATATTTATTTTAAAAGTTAACAAAATATAGAATTATATTTGAAAGATGATATAAAATTGTTTAACTCTACACATACATAATCTATTTTCTGATATTATACTCATACGACCTTCCCTTAGATTCTTCAAATGAGGTGGTATTTGGTGCTGTTAAATATCACCTCTCTAGTCAAAGAAATGGAATGAATCTAAAGTGTTGGATTCCCTTTGCTGATCATCAAAACCTTGTGGTGGAGACAATAGGTTTACTGATTGATCCTTGTTTATTTCTCCAAATTCTGCAAACAAGCCCTAATCAAGTTGTAGGTAGTTCTTCACCTCAGATATTGGCCTGTAATAAAGGACTTCAATATCACAGAATTGTCTTCCTCCCTCACAAATGCATTGTTATTTACTTTATTACTGTCACTTTTGTTGTCTTCGTCGTCTTTTTCCTCATTCTTTGAAGCAGCAATGTTGTTGTTTTTTTATGGTTGGGATCGAGATGAACCAGCGATAGCATTTTAGTGTGTTGGCCATGGATGGTTGTGGTCTGACGTGTAAGTAATGACCAACATGTTAGGGTCTGTTCTGCTCCTCTCAACTTGTTTCCTTGCAGGGCAAGCCTTTGAGCTGCTACATCTATAGTAACCCCTACATGTGGCAACAAGAGAGACATACAAACATTAGCGTCCATAAATGATACTGGTATTATGAAATTGATCTTTTATATGCTGAATTTCCTGTTTGTACCTACATGCATCTTATATCAGATTAATGCAAATAAGAAGAAGATCTTATGTGCCGTCTAATAAGGCATACACTTTTAATTACACCCAGCTGCCATATCCTTTTGCAAACCTGTTTCTACAACTGCATCAATATTGCATTTCTGAAAGATTAGAACCCTATTAAATATATATATATATATATATATATATATATATATATATATAACATAGTTTAGTAGTTTATAGTATACATTCAATTACTATTGGCAACATCATCAAGCTTGTGGTTTATGAGGCACTAGGTTCAATTACTATTGTCAGCATTTAGAGTGCCATTTAATCATGAAAATTGGTTTGTAACTTATGGCAGGAACATTTCGAAGATAAACATCTGATTCATGATTTTTGAAGCTGAAGGGTTTGTTCAACATAGTGGTGTTGCTTCTCAGTAACTTGTAGGGAGTAAGGTGATTGATTCATCAATTGTATAACCTCCTTTCAGAGCCTTTTTACTTGTGTTGATATGCATTACACATTTATATTATTTATAATTTATATGTTGTTTAAGCAATATAGAAACCAAGCCTATATAGCCTATAGCCTATATGCTTTTAAGAATGGGACCAAAGCAATGGACATTGTATTCTTCAGTAGTATATGTAGTAACTGCGTTAGGTGTATAAGTTATTGTTGTTTTACCTCTGTCTGTTGTTGATAGAATTGGATGCCCATGTCTTAGTTGTAGGCAACATTCAATTACTACCCAATGACTTTAACTCATGTGACTAGCCTCTGGACTTTGAACTCATATAACTAGTCACAAAAATAACATGTTATATATGGTAGGGGCCTCAATTGATCATTTCATGGCCATAATTTGAGCAGTTTTTTCATGATCCCTTTTTTTAGATAGAAAACAATGTTAAATCATAAAGGGAAAAATTGTTATATCCAAATAGGGGGAATGAAAGACATGAACTACAATTCAAAAAACCAAAAACAGTAAAGTAGCAAAGCTGTAGTATACAACACAACAAAGTCAGAAATATCAAATCCCTTGAAACAGCCATGCACCATTGAAGTGGTCAGCATTGTGCTCCAACTAACTGCAATTGCTATTGTGTTTTCTACTGCAGTGTTTTGTACAAAAGGTGCAGTGTTGTTGTGTTTTCTACTGCAATTGGTGTTGTCAGCATGTCATGCATGTGAGATAACCCCCAACCCACTTAGCTTTCACTTACAAGGTGTAACATGGATCGAAGTTGGATGAACGCATCACGTATAACTAAACAGTACGAGAATGATGTTGAAGAGTTTTTGCAGTTTGCTCAAAGTAAAGCGTAACCTATGTGGGGAAAATATTTTTGTCCATGTGTCAAGTGTGGAAATGGGAGGCGCCAAACAATTGATGACATAAGGACTCATCTTATTTGTGAGGGAATAATTCGTAGCTACACAAAATGGATATGGCATGGGAATCCCCCGATACAACTGACATGTCACAAGCTGAGGAACGTAATGCAGAAATTGGAAATCCTATAGAAGAAATGATTCATGATCTTGGGCAAAAGGTGTTTCAACAGGCACATGCACCCTTGTATGACAACATTGAAATTGATTCGAAAAAGCCTTTGTATTCCAGCTGCACATCTTTCAAAAAGTTGTCTGTTGTGTTAGCTCTGGTTAACTTGAAGGCATGATTTGGGTGGAGTGATAAGAGTTTCAGTGAGTTGTTGATGTTGTTGAAAAAAATTCTTCCTGCAGATAATGTCTTGCCAAAGAATCACTTTGAAGCAAAGAAGATTTTGTGTCCAGTTGGGATGCAGTACGAAAAAATTCATGTCTGCTGTAACAACTGCATTTTGTACAAAGATGAATTTGCTGAACTGGATTACTGCCCTGTGTGCGGGGTATCAAGGTACAGATTGAAGAACGAGGATTGTAGTGTACATCCAATTGCCGACAATCGGCGTCCAGCAAAGGTGTGTTGGTATCTCCCAATAATAGCATGGTTGAAGTGGTTGTTTGCTAATGGCGAAGATGCAAAAAACCTGACATGGCATGCAAATACCAAAAAATCAGATGGATTCCTACGACATCCTGCAGATAGTCCGCAATGGAAGGCAATTGATCGTTTGTATCCTGACTTTGGGGCCGAGCCTAGAAATTTAAGGCTAGGCCTTGCAACGGACAGAATGAACCCATATGGAAACTTAAGCACTAACCATAGCTCGTGGCCTGTTTTGTTGTTCATTTATAATCTCCCTCCGTGGTTGTGCATGAAGCGAAATTACGTAATGCTGAGTATGATGATACCTGGTCCAAGACAGCCAAGTAATGATATTGACGTATATCTAAGACCCTTAATTGACGATTTGCGGAAATTGTGGGAAGAAGGGGTTCATGTAAGGGACGCAAATCTGCACCATTTTTTTTTTGTTGCATGCAATGGTTTTTTGTACCATAAATGACTTTCCAGCCTATGGGAACTTAAGTGGATATAGTGTCAAAGGACATCACGCATGTCCTATATGTGAGCAGAATACTAGTTTTCGCCAACTTAAACATGGAAAGAAGACTGTATATACTAGGCACCGAAGATTTCTCAAACCTTATCATCCATATCAACGATTGAAAAAGGCATTTGATGGAAGTCAGGAACATGAAATCGTGCTGAATCCATTAAGTGGCGATGAAGTTTATGACCGGGTGAAGGATGTCGTAAATATGTTTGGCAAGTCCCAAAAAAGAACCATCATCTAATGCAAACATGTGGAAAAAAAGTCTATTTTCTTTGATCTTCCATACTGGTCCGATCATCATGTTAGGCATTGTATAGACGTCATGCATATGGAGAAAAATGTTTGTGATTCTTTAATTGGAACCCTCCTAAACATTAAAGGCAAGACAAAGGATGGTTTGAAGTGTCGTCAAGACTTGGTTGACATGGGTATACGTCAGGTGTTGCATCCCATCTCAAAAGGTCCACAGACATATCTGCCCCCCAGCATGTTACACAATGTCAACTGCAGAGAAGAGAAGTTTTTGTCAATGTTTGCGTACTATGAAAGTCCCACAAGGATACTCTTCAAACATCAAGAGCCTTGTGTTTGTGAATGTGCTTAAGTTGGTTGGCTTGAAATCGCATGATTGTCATGTGTTAATGCAACAACTTTTGCCTGTGGCAATTCGCGGGACGTTGCCTGAAAAGGTCCATGTTGCAATTACTCGCCTGTGTTTCATTTTTAATGCTATATGTGCGAAAGTCATTGACCCTAAACAGTTAGCTGATTTGAAAAATGAGGTTGCCATTGTCCTTTGTCAAATGGAGATGTATTTCCCTCCTTCATTTTTTGACATAATGGTACACTTAGTTGTTCATCTGGTAAGGGAAATACGGTGTTGTGGTCCTATGTTTTTAAGATGGATGTATCCAGTGGAGCAGTACATCAAGGTCTTAAAGGGTTATACCAAGAATCAACATCGACTAGAGGCGTCAATATTGGAAAGATACGTTGCTGAATAATGTATTGAGTTTGCCTCATAGTACATTGACTCATTGAAACCAGTGGGGCTTCCTTCATCCCATCATTACCAAGCAAAAGTAAGGAAGGGTACACGTGGATACAATGTTGTGACAATGAGTAGACATGGCGTGTCACAAGCACATTTGTATATATTAAACAACACAACAGAGGTGTTACTGTACATAGAGGCTCACAAAAAACATCTTAGAGATACTCACCCCAAAATGAACATGATGAGGGTGTTGCAAGAGCACAATAAAACTTTTCATAAATTGGTTTAGATAAACAATATTTGCTGATAATAGTGTTTCTAGAAGACTAACAATGTTAGCCATTGGCCCAAATCTAAATGTCCCTACTTGGAAGGGATATGACATTAACAATTACTCCTTCTACACAAAGTCACAAGATGATAAAAGTTCCGTACAAAACAGTGGGGTCAGTGTTGATGCCAATTCAGATCACTTCTGCAGTACATCGGACAACAACCCCATTTGAGCATCTATGTGTTACTTTGGTGTCATTCAAGAAATTTGGGAGGTTGATTATATTGCATTTAGAGTGCCTGTTTCTAAGTGTTAGTGGGTCAACGGGACAATGGGTGTGCATCAAGATCCATTGGGATTTACTTTGGTTGACCTTAGTAAGGTGGCATATATGGAGGAACCTTTCATTATGGCAGAACAAGCCAGACAAGTTTTCTACGTCGAAGATCCATGTAATTCAAGTTTGTCTGTGGTTCTGCAAGGAAGACCAAGTGGAATCAATTACCATAATGATGATTCAAGCCTTGAATTGGTGAAAGGGCTGGTTTTTCAAAAAACCTGCCTCCAATGAATGAACCTGATGAAGTCGATGATGGACATGCAAATCGTGTAGATCATGATGAAGGTTTATGGGAGAACATTCCTACAGGAATTGTTTGAAAGTGTGGAAGCAATGCCTTCAAAGGTTATTTTGATGATGCCAAAGAATTCAAGAATCAAGAGAAGTTTCAAGTTTCAAGTTTTCAAGAATCAAGAATCAAGAATAATCAAGAACAAGATTCAAGACTCAAGATTCAAGAATCAAGAGAAGACTTAATCAAGATAAGTATGAAAAGGTTTTTTCAAAAACTGAGTACCACATGGATTTTTCTCAAAACTTTTACCAAAGAGTTTTTACTCTCTGGTAATCGATTACCAGATTGTTGTAATCGATTACCAGTAGCAAAATTGTTTTGAAAAAGTTTTTAAATTGAATTTACAACGTTCCAATTATTTTCAAAAAGCTGTAATCGATTACAATGTTTTGGTAATCGATTACCAGTGCCTTTGAACGTTGAAATTCAAATTCAAATGTGAAGAGTCACATCCTTTCACACAAAAGTTTTGTGTAATCGATTACACTAATTCGGTAATCGATTACCAGTGACTGTTTCTGAATAAATCAAAAGATGCAACTCTTCAAAAGGGTTTTGACTTTTTCAAATTGTTTTTATGTTTTTCTAAGAGTTATAACTCTTCTAAATGGTTATCTTGACCAGACATGAAGAGTCTATAAAAGCAAGGCTTCGTTTTGCATTTCAAGTATCTTGAATACTTTTCCAATCATTTCATTACAATCCTTTACAAGCCTTGAATCTCTTTGAACTTCTTCTTCTTCTTTGTACCAAAAGCTTTCGGAAGTTTTCTGGTTTTCTAAACCTTGAAAACTTGTGCTATTCATCTTTTCATTCTCTTCTCCCTTTGCCAAAAAGTATTCGCCAAGGACTAACCGCCTGAATTCTTTTTGTGTCTTTCTTCTCCCTTTTCCAAAAGAACAAAGGACTAACCGCCTGAATTCTTTTGTGTCTCCTTTCTCCCTTGTTAAAGAATTCAAAACGACACAGTCTGAGAATTCTTTTGATTCTTCCCATTCCCTAATACAAAAGTGTTCGAAGGACTAACCGCCTGAGAATTCTTTTGTATCCCCATTCACAAAGTATCAAAGGTTTAACTGCCTGAGATCTTTGTCTTAACACATTGGAGGGTACATCCTTTGTGGTACAAGTAGAGGGTACATCTACTTGGGTTTGACTGAGAACAAGAGAGGGTACATCTCTTGTGGATCAGTTCTAGTGGAGGGTACATCCACTAGGTTCAAAGAGAACAAGGGAGGGTACATCCCTTGTGGATCTTTGCTTGTAAGAGGATTTTTACAAGGTTGAAAGAAATCTCAAGGACCGCAGGTCGCTTGGGGACTGGATGTAGGCACGGGTTGTTGTCGAACCAGTATAAAAACTCTTGTGTGTTTGTTTCCTTCTTCCCTACTCTTTTACTTTCCGCTGTGCATTTTATTTCCGCTTTTACTTTCTGTTTAAGTTTCTCTTCTACTCCTCATTCTCTTAACAATTTAGTAAAAGCCTTAAAAGAGTAATTTTTTAATTGGTAAAGGTTTAGGAATAATTAATTCAACCCCCCCTTCTTAATTATTTTGAGGCCACTTGATCCAACAGAAAGTAATCCTTTGTTTTATGTGTAAATATAATAATAGTTTTAGTATTACGCCTTTCTTTTAACGTTGCACATTAATATTAATTTTGTTATTTTTTCACAGGATCATGGCCACACCTCTGAGGTCTCCTCCACAGTCTGATGGTCAATCAGAGGCCACTTCGAAGAGGAGTAGAACAACCACACGGCTTAGAACATTGACATTAAGAACCATGGATCAGCCCAGACCAGTAGTTTATGTCGATCCCGCTACCGGGAGAGCATCGAGACCTATGCGTGAAAAGTTCCACAGCTATCTAGGGGTAGTCGCGCGAGAAAAGGTTCCCATTATCCACAACAATTGGAAAGATGTACCTGAAACGCTTAAGGAGATAGTGTGGAATGACATTCTAGTAAGTCCTTATGTTTGTGTTTTATTTATTTTCATGTTATATTTTGAAAGTCTATCTTTACATTGACAGAACACAAAGTAACTAATGTATGTATGCAGGCAAAGTTTGATATCCCAGAAGCCGCAAAGGTGAAGACAAAGGTTATGTCAACGGTTGCGATGAGATGGCGGCAATTTAAGTCCACCTTGACTAGCAAATTTGTGTTTGCTAACACTGAAGGGCAACAAACGCAGGATGTTGTTACAAAATATGGACTAGATCGCGAAGCTTGGAAACAATTTGAAGCAACCCGACTGACACCTAACTGGGAGGTTAGTTTTGCATGGCATCGTAACTTGAAATGAATATTTTTACACCAATTTCATTATTTTCATTTCAATAAACTCGATGCCAATTATGTATGCCACATTATAGGGTATTAGGAAACGAGCACAATCAATTCAAAAACACAATGGCTGCCCTCACCTACTTTCACGTGGGGGATATGATTTGCTTGAGAAGAAATTATTAGACGAGAAAAGAGAAAGACTAGAAGAAGAAGCATTGTTGACTGAAAATCCAGCAAGTGTTGACGACCCCCCATCTCGAATTAAAAGACATGTTAAGTGGAAGGTTGCTCGGACCAGGGCTTATGGCAATATGACATCTGAGTCGGCATAGGAAATAACAGATAAAATAGTAAGTTCACCAATATGTTGCAGTGTTCATATGTTTAAGTATTTTGTAATGACAATCACCACACGTTTTGTGTTTCTTTGTGCCTTGTTTTGTGTAGGACTCCTTAGAAGAGCAGGTTACACAGGGTTCCTTTGTACCCCATGGTCATCAAGACATACTGAACACTGCCATTGGGCGACCTGACCATGGGGGTCGTGTTCGTGCAGTGGGCTCAGGTGTCACTATTACTTAGTACTACGGAAGGGCATCAAGGACATGCAACAACTCGTCCACATCCATCACTCAAAAACAATTAGATGAAGTTGTTGCAAGGCTTAGGGAAGACATGAGTGGTCAAATTAGGGAAGAATTGAGGTGTCAGATTAAGGAAGAATTGAGGACTTAGCTAGAAGAGGAAAATAAAAGGAGCTTGGAAAGAATGACTATGGCATTGAAAGAGGCTATTAAAATAAAGTTGTCACATAAAGGATCCCCAGAGTCACTCCTAATTCAGTTGGACATACAACAATTAGGTGCGCATGTCAGCACTAAGGGAAGCAATGCTCAAAGCAATGTCCAGCCTTCACGGGAAGATGATGCTGATGTCATACCAATGATGGGACTGTATGTGCAGCGTGAGGATGGTACACTAGGGTTGGTGGCCATGGGGAAAATAATGGATGGGGATTCAGTCATACACATTGTGGCTTATGCAGATGATGTGGTAAGGGTAAGTGTGGATACAATTATCGATCCTGACGCTGAGATCCCCTATGGCACCTCAGAAATTCAGTATGTGAAGCAAGCCCTCGATACATTTGTAGCTTGGCCCACACACCTTGTTAAAGTTGTATTAGATGAGGTAACACGTTTGCTTTCACATACATGAAGTAACACATTCATAGATTAGACATGAAATACTGACCCACATTGATTAACCATGTAGGATGCAGAAATTATTCTGCACAAAGTGGATGCAGATGGAGATAAGCCAGCTAATGTGGACGCAGATGATCCAATGTGTGGCCTGATAAAGTGTAGCTTTGATATTTACGACAAGCCAGTTGAATTCAAATTTGATGGGAGTAAATTTGGAATTGTAGATGCACCTACATCAATATTCCTAACATATTCTGATGTTAGTGAAATAATAGCAGGAGACAAAAGTTTGAACATATCTGTACAACAATTATGGTTGATGTAAGTGAAATCCTTATTTTTTTTGTTCGTCATTCATTCTATATCATGATCCACTCCAAAACTTTCAAATGATGTCATTCGGTATATGCATGAGTGGAGTCAAACCTTGGGTCAAGGGTCCAGCTATGCATTCCTTGAGCCACAGTCGTTGGTGGTTTCAAAGGATACATGTGATGAATGCCAACAATATCTTGAAAGATGGATTAAGGAATCTAACTGAGAGGTGTATGTTGGACCTTACTTCCATTAGTAAGTCATGTTTAAGAATAATACTTTAACCGATGTTTGGCTCTATACGTATGTAATGTGCATGAGATGCAGGGCACATTGGCAGCTCCTACTTTTGTGTCCTAGGCAACATGTTGTTGTTTGGTTGTGTTCGTTGCGTAGGAAACCTGATATGCATATCAAAGCCGCAATTAATAGGTTAACTCCTAACATATTACTTTTTCCATACCTTCTTTAATGGTCATCATTGAATATTTTGTTGTTCAATACGCATTGATGTGCTTTTTTTAAACCAGTGTAATGACCAAATTAAAGACGAGTTCGTCTCCTAAAAGTAAGGCAGCAACACCTAAGTGGATTGAAGTTACGGTTAGTGATATGTACCATGCGTTATTGTTGTCTACTTATGTGATGTAATTCTGTAATGTATAGGATATTCAAATTTTTTCCATATGTAGAGTCACGTTCAAACCGGATGTTATGAATGTGGATATTACATGATTCATTGGATGTGGAACATCATAACCAGCGACATCAAGAGTGATTGGTCCATGGAATACATAAACTTGACTTTCTAAGATTGTTTAGTATCATTGGAACTGAAATTTGTTATTTGCAGTACTAACTTTTACATATTAATGCTTGTAGTGGTTTGGTGATGAGACACCGTTGGACAAGGAAAACATCACAACAATTTGAAAGAAATGGGCAAGATATTTTTTAAAGACTGCGTGTAAAAATGGCTAATGATGGGCTAGGGACTAATCTCTTTTGTTGTATTTCAGACAATTGGTTTTGTTATTTTTTGTCAGCACTTTTGAAATTTTGAGTGATGGTACTAATACAGTGACCAATGACAATTGGTATAATGGTCATGTGCTCAAACTTTGTGGTCTTTTGTTTTTAGTATTACCTAGTCATTCATCTTTTTAGTAATATACTGTGATTACCCCCTTCAACTACATTGCACCTGCATTTGATTCCCACTGCAGCAATTTAGTGTAGATGTTATACCACCAACCTTGCCACTGCAGCAGTGTTTGTCACTGCACCTCAAATGACAACTTCTTCAATGAGTGCCACTGACTAGGTAGGTGCACTTCATCAGAACTTGCATGTTTTTGTGTGTGCTAAAGTTCTCTCCTTATGATTCATGCTTTAAAAAAAATGTGTTTTAATACATACTGAACATGAGATGGGACATGTACATAACTTACTATTGATTTTACTAACCATAGTCAACTTTTGTTGGAACTTGTTAATTTTGAAGCTATTTGATTGTATAAACATCCAGCTGGATTCCTTTGAATTGGCTGCTTTGTCTACATGAAACGTTGATGAACTTGTTTCACATTCTTTGCACCTTTTCTCATTAATTAAAAAATAATGATAATAAAATTTGCATTTTATTTAATTGATGGAACGGAAAATGAAGGAACTAGAAGCCAGTGAATCATCAGCATACAAAAAAATGCTTCCTTTAAGCGTAGAAACTGGTGGATGTGTTGGATTTCAGTATGCTTTTAATTTTGATGACAAAATTACCATTTAGCGGCCAAATTTCACATATGATATGATTTGGATTTCACTTGTGTTTTGTTGGGCTTCTACATGCTAAAGCCTTCTCCTTTACGGATTACATTAACTTGCTTTTCTCAAGGTGTTTTGACAGGGTTTTTGAGAGGGATGGAATTAAGTTGGTTGTTGACAATATTTCATATGATTTTGTGAAAGGCACGACTGTTGACTATGTTGAGGAACTATCTTCGCATTCTTTCCTCCACAGGTATTACAATACAGAACTTCATCATAATTTTAGCATGGTAGTAAATAGGAAATAAGGTTCCTTTGAACTACATCTACACTTTTATTTTCATGTAGAGACAAATATATGGTAGCACTATATATATAGCTAATGTTAAGAATTTTACTTGTTAATCCCTGTTGGTATGTTCTCAGATGACATTATCACTACTGGAACCTCCTTCATTACAGATGATTCCTGTTTAAAAAATAATGCAGTTTGTGGATGCTATTAATATCGCATGATTGAATGCATCTATGAGTCAATAAGAATAAAAAGCTGAAAAATACCTTAATTTTCTTAAGTAGCTCGTAGCCTAGCATGCACTAGTATGTGATTATCATATTTACTTTGGATCTCTAGAAAGTAGAAAATAGTCTATAATTAGTTAGCACATATCAGCTAGGTTAAAATGTATGTAGTAGAACACTCTGATTTATCACTTTTTAATTCATTAAATTAAACACAGCAAAAATATCCAGGGAGTCCCCTGAGCCACAAGACTAATACTTCAGGATATTAAAAATACACTTTCTTATTTTAAAAAGAAATTGTATCAGCTAGGCCAAACATTGCATGTATAAATACATAAGGGGTCCAGAAAAGATGAATATAACTTTCTAACTTTTAATAGTGCCCACATATATAGATCAGAAGCATGAGCCTTATGTGACCTATGAATTTTTTGTAGGTCATTTGTGTTGATCGTATCAGAAGCCAAAGTTCAAATGAAAAATTAAATTTCAGGTGCAGCTTTGACCTACCTAACAAAAGTATTAATTACATCTTGAATCTATTAGATAAAGCACATTTATCACATGTTTCAAGTTAATAGCTTATTGTATGTAAATAGGGCTTAGATTCAGCATCACATTTGTATTCAATGTTTACATATTTTAAATATAGTATGTAAAAATTGATTAGTCAAACAACTTTTCTATATGGTATTAGTAAGTCACCCATCTGACTAACTACTGGTGCTCCATACTGTACATAGCCACCCTTTTTTTAGATACCACCGCTGTCAACAACCTTTTACAATGAGTTGCAACCACCACCAAACTTTTCAAATGGCTTTCATGGTGAACCTCGATGATCAGCGGCTTCTAACAAAGGACTTCCCAATGAGTTTTTTTAGCAAACTTTGAACAAGATTACTTTACCAACATCTCAGGAAAAATATTGCCTTTGTTTAGTATTTTTTATGCTAGTCTCTTATTTCTCGATTATAAATAGTCACCAACCTCTTTTTTTACGTTCTAATACCATTTCATCTCCTCATTGTTGTCATCTTAAGTCTTAACCTCTAATGGCATCTCCTTCAATGTCAACTTCACTAATGTCCCTTTGTGACACCACGCCACATCTTTATACAAGGGGCTTAGTGAAGAACAATATTAGTAGCCTCAACACCTCATTATATTTTCACTTACATGACCCACACTTGGACCATTCCATACCAATAAGTTGGTGGTGGTGCTCTATCCTAACTTCTATGCATATTCATTCCTCTTTGCTCCCTTAAAGTCTCTATTTCTCTCCTTGTGTGTCTCTTTCTCTATTTCTGAATCTCAATTTGAACCCTAAGTGTTAGGGGGGGTTATTCATTATTCATAATAACTTAGCTTTGTAGCATTTTTCCCTTTTGGTATAAAATGGGAGGGAACCTTGTTGTGACAAAGTTGGGTTGAAGAACAGGCCATGGACTGCAGAGGAGGATAAGAAGCTCATAAGCTCCATCCTCACTAATGGCCAATGTTGCTGGAGAGCTGTCCCTAAGCTAGCAGGTCTCCTCAATTTAATCCTTAATTTCTACCCATTCAAATCATTTATGAATAATGAAATGCCACAGTTTTTTATGCTTCATTTGCTATTTGGTTATATGAATATCATTAAAATGGTTCAACAATATTCTGCATTATGGTCAATTGGTTTTCTGATCAGAAACAATTACTTCACTAAAATTAAATTTTACAATTGGAGTGTGACTTCATGCAGCGCTTTTAAGGTGTAGGAAGAGTTGCAGGCTCAGTTGGACAAATTAATTGAGGTCGGACTTAAAGACAGGTCGTTTATCAGAATACGAAGAAAAAATGGTCATTGATCTTCATGCTCAACTTGGCAATAGTTTATTTCCTAGCCCACTACTTTCCCTTGTTTGCTTTTTCTACATGTATATTTTTCCTTGAACAACATTACTAATAATTATAATTAGTGATTGTTACAGTGCTTGTTTGAAATACATAAGGGGTCCACAAATGAAAAAATGGTTTATTTAATTTAATTTTTATTGCAACAACTCTTCTTTTCATCCAAATCATTTTTTTTGGTTTATTTATTTTAATTTTTTACATGTCGAATGCTGATCTAGGTAAAACTTGTGTTTGCCAGCACAGGGGCTTTGAAAATCAATTTTCATTATTCTAACCCAAATTGAAGATGGAGATCATTTTACCAGATGAGTTTATTTTGTCTTGTTTACCAAATTTGGTTATAGCGGTTGATGCATGTTTTCATTGTGTTTTTTTCCTTCATATTATGTGTTAGCTTTCGGTGGCAGCTTCTTCTTCAAAATGGAAGGTTACTATATATAATCATGTTATTTATATGTCTTTAATTTCTTTTTATAAGCGTATAATGGTTCATGCATTTAGTAATACCTTAATCGTATGGTGTTCTAGTAAAAATTTCCTAATTTAATTATGATTTCTGCTTGAACGGTTTAACCCAGATTTTGTTCACAGGGAATATCATTCAACGACGGTCAAACAGGCACCCGTCGTTATCTTATTCCCATTTCTACGACGCGCCTTCAAACCCCGATGTTGAAATTAACCCCATATAACGAACGTAATCCGATGTTGAAATGAACAAAAACAATGACGGGCATCAGTACACCCCGACGTTGAAATGAATGAAAACAATGACGGGTATTAGTACACCCCGACGTTGAAATTAACCCCTACAAAGACAGCTAGTTCTCATACACGACATTGAATATAATCCAAACAACGACAGCTGTTAGGAAATACCCGTCATTGAATTGATGTATATGACGACTATCATAGGGTGGACACTGGCGTTGTCTTCTCAAATTACAAAGATGGCTATAGCATGACCGTCGAAGTTGTTGTCGACATACAACGACACCGGAATCAAAGACGATGATTGGCCCGACGTAGAACGTGGATTTTAACCGATGTATAAGCTCCTTTTTCTAGCAGTGTTTCTACATCGGTCATTCGTAACCGCCTTAAAATGTGCATCAAAAAATAAAATACAGTTATCTTAATTACAAAAATGCCACCGTGTTACATTCTAAGACGGTTATCATATAACCGCCTTAGAATGTGCATCGTAAAAAGCAAGTTTTTTAGTAGTGAGAACACTACTAAGAATTTTAATTGTTGCTGAAGACCCATACTAATTTGAAGGCTCATGCCAAATATATTTTTTTTATTTCTATTTTTTCGTTGTCATTTTGGTCCAAACTAATTTGAAGGCCCATGCCATTTCTTTTTTAATTTTTGTTTTTAATTTTGAATTAAATAAGATTTGTGCCTTTCCGACTGCACCTCAGATACACTATATGTATTGAACTTGTTTTCAATAAAGGGGACTTTTGGCATTTGATAAAATTTTGTTATCAAGATAATCCTTGTGGTGTCTACTTGACTTATCTTCTTCACTGAAAGTGGCGTTATCCAAAACTTTGTAACCTGTATCAAGCGATCCGCTCTTAGTAAGGATCACATCAATTTTCAAAAGACCTATTCTCGTCTAGTAGCATGACACTCAAAGACAAAACCAAGGAGAGCGTCGAGAATGTCAAACCTATACATATTGCTTTTTTTTTAAGAAAAATAAAGTTTATTTGGCATATTATTATATTAAGGTAAAGTAAGTTTTTGTTCTCTCAAAATATTTTAAAAACTTAGTTTTAGTCTTTATAAAAAAATCAATGTTTTTAATTCTTACATTTACACAGAAATATGTATCTTCTGGCTAGGACTACAATCACATCACTCTTGGAAATGAAAACACTAAAAGTGTATCAGTTTGAGATATTCTTCCTCTTTCACTTTCAAGAAGATAAAATTCTTTAAGAGCATCTCTCGGTCCATCTATTTTGGGCTAATTGTTTATTTATTTTTTACGTACTTTTTGTGTTTAGGAGTTTGAAAGTACCTTATCCCCACTTATCCCAAAAACAAAAATGGATGAGATGTATGTTCCTTCCTCCACCTACTCTCTTTCAATGAATGTCCATGATGATGTTATGGCACAATTTCAACCACCAAGCTAGCAAGTACTTCCTTATGATAGTAGTAGCAGTAGTACTCACCAATAATTTCCAAGGTACCTTTCGTTCCAACTAACTACGATTAGTCCACAAGGTATACCTGCAATGATGCCTATGTATAATCAGAAACATTTATGGCTTCACCCACTGACTCTCATAGATTTCCCAAAATTTGTGCATGCTTGGGAGGTAAACTAACTTTTCTTATTATTTGATTAATGAGCAACATAATATATGTTACGGTAATTTTCTTTCAAAAGAAATTAAAAATTATTTATTTGATTTTTATAGTTGCTAAACTAAAAAATCATCCTTTTTAGTCTTTGTATAAATACTTTTGGATCCCTTTTGGTTCCTGTCATTACAAAGTGACAAGAAGTAAAAGGTAAAGTTTGTGTAATAGTAGACACCAAAAGGAATTTGAAAGTGCTGAATTTAAAGAAGTAATTTTTCCATTTCTAAAACTTAGGTATGAAAGTGCATGTTCATCCTAGTCCTTTACATGCACTTTTTTATTGTTAAGTGTCATTTATATACACTAATTTAAATACATACATGTCAATTTAATTGTTACAAAATACAGAATGGCTTTCCAATTCCTATATTGAAGTCCTATATGAAATTACGTATAATAAACAAGGTTTAAATATGATTTTAGTTGTTTAAAAAATGACACTTTCAATTTTGATCCTCTAATTAAAAAGTTGTTCTTTTTTATCCTCCAGATTTGTAGAATTTTTTTTAGTCCGCTAAAGTGAATTTGAGAAGCTAATTTTTTTTTTTTTTGCATAGCTATATATTATAGTAAATTTTATGAATATCATACACACGTTCTTTTCGATCTCATATTCATCTTATTTTTCTTTTTATCTTTCTCTTATTTTTCAATTGTAACATTATCATTTCTATAAATTTCTGTCTCTACCTTTTTCTCTTATATGTATCTCTTTAATTTATTCCCACTCCAAATAATCCCAACATGAGGTAGATGGATATCACAACTCAAATTTTATATATTAAATGTGACGATGCGTTGTATAAGCTGCGGATATATTAATTTTGGATTTTGTTGCCTTGGTTCTATATGTACACTATTTACCACTATTAAATTTAGGATTAGGTAAACATATAGAGTACGGGTTAGAAATATATAATACTTTAAATAATATTAAATTTAGTAATATCGGTTTATATGGTTCATACAAATGCCTTTACGATGAATATATTCTTTTGTGCATGTAGGGAATTTTGGTTGGAAGAATTCACTAGTATCGCGATTCCCTTAATCAAGCAAGGGTATGATATACTTATTTGTTAGAAAAGTTATATCGAAAGGGGATTCTGTTCCTACTTTGTTATTTGAACAACCTGCATTGTAAAAATTATGAGAATAGACTACAAATTTGTTGAATGTTTTCCTCTATTTTCCTTGTGAAATAGGTTGAGGAAACACACATCACCTTTCACATAAATAAAAATTGTCGAATCGTTCAAAAAAACAAATTTACTAGGAAATTCTGTAGCACAAAATTAACTTAGGTCGAACTTAGAAATATGATTCAATATGATTCCTACATTCATTCACTTATAAACAAAAAGAGGAATTTTTGTCAAACAATTTGTAAGCAACTCTAAAAGAATGCAAAAACACAAAACAAAGTTGAAGAAAGAACAAAATAGAACAAGAACAGAATACAATTCAAGATTAAAGGCACCAATCCAATTCACCGAACCAATGCAAATACAATTATCACAATTACTATGAATGATGTTCAGTGTGAAAGTTCACTCAAATACATTAAAGAAAGTTCAATCGAATCATATCTTTAAATTGTTTGAAATTGCAAATTATGTTGGAAGATCATCCAAACAATCTGTGATTAATTTTTGAAATTAGGAAATGAATCCATAACCTAATCCATTTTTAATCCTAAACATAATCACAATCATGAAAAATGAAAATAGGATTGAAGAGAAAGAACATTCACAAAGAGTAGAAAACCAAACCAAGACCCAAATTCAGCTTTACTTGGAGTGGATCCTTGGATTGATTAATTATTTAGCCCTCCATGATCATCACCAATGGAGAAATCACAAAATTTGTGTAAGAAAATGGTGGAATAGAAGTGAAAAGATGAAGAAGAATGAAGAACAATTGAGAGAAAAGAGAAAGCTTGCACAACAAGTTTTGTACAAAATGAAGTTCTAGTATAGTGCTTTCTCCAAAATGAAGTTCAATCCTTAATTAACTATCTAATACTAATATATAAAGTGCTAGTAACCAACTAACTAACTACACTAATTACACAAAATAAAATCCCAAACTCGCAGACTAATTCTTCAAGTGCAGAGATTTTGACTTCCAAGCTCAATTTGACCCTCGAGATGACAGAACTGGCCAAACTTATTTCTTAGATTTTTAGATACTACTTACACATTCCATTTTGGAGTTCTGTAGTATCCTCTAGGCCCTACACAAGACAGATAGGTCAAGTAAGCACAAAATCTAAAAATTAGCTACAATTCTCAATTAAGCTCAATCATTTTCCTAAGACCAAAACGGAGTTAAGGTGAGAAAATTAGAGTCAAAGAGATGTAAATTGATCTAAGAAGAATAGAAAAATATTAAACTACAAATGTTCAATCAAATTCCCCCATACTTTATCTTTTGCACTCCTGGGCAAAGCTAAAACAAAGATTAAGAAAAAGAAATCAAACTAATAAAATAATCACACTAAAAGAAGGTATGAACAAGGCACTCATATTTTTTAATGGATCCTAACAATGCACAAAAATAAGAGAGGCAGAAAATGGAAGAATGGTCTCAAGGTTACAAGCAATCCATGAACACATGATCACAAATTGCAAAGTGGTTAAGTAGTCAACTCAAAATTAAGAATGTATCATGGTGATAGAAATCTCTCAATGAACAACCACATGTAACTAGAACATCCAAATTTTTACAAGATTCTAATCCATTCAACTTGAAATACACATGCATCAAAAGGACTTTTGTTGGCTTTGTAATGTATGGCTTAGGTAAATGTGGATATTAGAAGGATATTTAGGCTAAAACTAAAGGAAAAGAGGGACAATGGGGAGTAAGTCAACAAGTAAAAAGAGGGTTAGAACAATGAAACAAATGGAGAATGGCAAAATTAAAATAACAAGAACTTACAAGAATCAAAATGAACCACAACACATTTTTTTTTTCATTTTTTTCTTCTTTTTTTCTGTACAAGTTTTTTTTGAAGTTTTGTTTTTTATAGTTCCATTTTTCTCTTTTCTTTTATTGTTTCCATTTTTTATTTTGTTCATTTTTTTTCTTTTGTACTCTTCTCTTTTTGATTCTTTTCAACAAGTACAAGAAAATGAAATGATAGAAATGAAAGAACTTTCATAAAACAAAGTACAAATCCCTCACCCTTGTTTGAAACTCACTCCCAAAATAATTCCAAGGCCCCTTTTCTCCCTAAACTTTAGGACAACATGGTTTTCCACTTTTTGGCTTCTAATGAGCTACAAAATGAAAGAAGGGGTTAAAGGAAAGAAGGCCTAAATCATCTCAATCAATGTATGTACAACAAGGAATGACAAGAGAAATAAGGCAAAACCTAGAGTAATCTAGCGCAAAGGTGAAATCACACATCAAAGAGCATGAATGGAATAATGCAATCCATACACAAAATCTCAAAAACTGACAAAGCATAATTCCATCACACATGATCCACCTCAAAATTTTCAAGCCTACTCATCATTTTCACAATTGCAACAATGGTTCACATCAAACATGAAACCTCTCAACTAAAAATGATACATCTCCCACAATTTATACAAGTTAGAAATTCTATGAAAAAAACATGAGAAAGTGCCTAAATTCAACAAAAACATTAGAAAACAACATCCGTAAAATCTATATTTTTTTATTTTCTATATGTCAACACAATAGAAACAGTAAAACAATAAAACAAAAAAAAAAACAAAAAATAGAAAATAGAAAAACAAAAACAAAAAATAGAAAAATAGAATAAAAATTGAAAACAGAAAACAAAAAAACAAAAAACAGAAAATAGAAAATAGAAAACAGAAAACAAATTTCTCTAAACCTTCCCCCACACTTGAAATGCACATTGTCCTCAATGCGACCATGTAATGAAATGCAAACGAAGGAACAACATATAAAACAAAAGGGGAAGAAAACTCCTCAAATGCCATTTGTGGCGTCCCTAAATAATGGCTGATTTAATAGTATTAAATTAAATAACAGAAACCATGGGAATTTTTTTTTCTTTTTCTCTCTTTTTCTTTCACACTGTTATTCATTTCACAATAATTAAATTCAGAAGGAAAATTATCACTATAGAGTCCTGAATGGCCAGTTCACAACTCTATTCAGATTCATTTCTTTCTGATCACTCATAACCTCTAAACTATTTTTTTCTCTTTCAAAAATATACCAGCTATCATTTTAGGTCGTCACGTGAAAGATAATAAGATGCGGTCGGTAAACTCTTTTCAAATAAAGTTTGTTAACACTTCCTTTTCAAATAACAAGATTAAACATAATTATATTTATCATCTAAAACTTTCCAAAATATGGGAGTTTGCAAAATAACATAGTGACATCCAAAGCAAAGGTAACAACTGTGGTGGCTTCAGCCACAATATATACAACCATCAAAATTTCTATACAATAGGTCTACCCACCCAAAAATCAAAAGAGTAAACCTAGTAGTCTGAACTAGATACAACCACCCACAAAAAGTATGTACACCTAGTCTAAGGAGCCGTCTGCTACAATGAAGAGTCGTCACTATTCGCCGTCCCTCCAGGGCCACTCTCCTCTGTAGAGTCTGCCTTAGATGCTGACATAATATCCTCTGGGGAATCAACATCAGGGAGTGGGTCTTCATCATCCTCAGGTAAGTCAAGGGCGTCCATATCAGGTTCAGGAGGTAACTCCTCTGGGTCTTCTTCAAGATCCTCTTCAGAGGATGACACCTCTATCACTTGAACTGGCTCCACTAGTCGATATGGAGTAGGTGTAGGTAGTATCCACTCCACAGGCTGCTGAAGTGTGCGTGCGGGTTCCTCCGGATGTACTAATGAAGTAGCAGTGAGTCGAATTGTGCCACGGAATCGGCACCTCTCATTGCCTTCGAGGGTCTCCCAAACACCCTCTAGGCACTCCATTACAACGCGATCATGGATCAACTACGCTGCCATCGCGATCTACAACAGATAAAAGAAAGGGGGTAGACTCTTTCACAAGAAATCTAACTACACAGGTAATATTACAATGCATCCCATAATGGCTACGCATAGTCAAAAGGTCTCTCTCAAGGGATTTCCTCTCTGGTAATCGATTACCAAAGTATGTAATCGATTACCAGTGTCCAAACATGAATTACTCAGCCTTTGCACATGGAAATCTACAAATTACATTGTGTAATCGATTACACCTAAATGGTAATGGATTACCAGTGCCCTATCTCCCTGTGTAATCGATTACACCTAACTGGTAATTGATTACCAGTGCCCTATCACTTTGTGTAATCGATTACACACCATTGGTAATTGATTAGCAGAGGCCATTTAACATCTTATCTCCATTTTTTAAGCCCTGTAATCGATTACCAGAGGCCAATTTCCAGATACCACCCAAGATACATAGCTGGCCAACCGCCACACAAGCCTCCTTGCTTCGTGGACTTTGTTCTTTTATTGGTTGACTGCCAGGAGCTCGCCTGTTTAGGTACATTACAAGTTTTCACTGACTGACTATGCCCGGGTTGGGTCGGGATTGGTCAAGCTTGGTTTTGGACAATGGCCCCCCACCTGACGTCCCCAAGGTCTCCTGACCCCCGGGACATATCTCCAGGTACCACTCTGTGGTCAACAAACAAAAGTAGGAAGACTGACTCTTCCACGCTTTCTCACATCAAGCTTAGTGGATTATGGGGTACCCGTCATATGTGATACTAGGTGGCGATCGGGCGATGGCGCAAATCAACTCTCCCACTTCCACAAGTCAAACATAAACACACCATCCCCAGTTGCCCACCTTTCAATTGAGCTCACGCACTCCTATGTAGCCCTTATCCTCGTTCCTCTCAGCACCGGGTCCCCATCAACCCCTCCAAGCTTCCACAATATCCAAGCAATTAAATTCCAAATATCATGAAACTACCCTAAACCAAGAAAACAGAGTAGAGGCAGAAAACTCTGTCCAAAACCCACTCAAATACCACAGCTTTCCTTACTCATATACCCCAGTAACATTCTCTTCGTTCCGATTCGTTAACCGTTAGATCACCTTGAAAATTTTACTAGAGGTTCCTAGTACAGAAATCTACATTTTGACCGTTGGGATCTGCTAGAAACTATCTAGAACACGAGATATACTACCTTTCCTGTGACTAGTGCTGCACAAGCATTTTTCTGCACATTTGGTCAAGTTTGCTGCACAATTTGACAGCTTTTGCTGCACAATTTGGCAGATTTCGAAATCCAACTTGCCCACGTCCAATTTCACTCAAATTGGATCCTACAAGTCCTAAATCATGTATAAATCATATTTAAACCAAAAACAACCTTCAGATCAAGGTAAATCAAAATCTAGGTATCCAAAACCCATCAATTTAGTGGATTTTCAAGGTTTGAAAAGTGAATATGAGAATTGGGTAATTTTGGGGTAAACTCTCATCTCAATCAAGTCTATAACATTGATTTAGACTTGCTCAAACTGGTTTTAAGGTGAAAACCCCACCCATTCAAAATTTGACCTCTCAACACTCAATTTACCCTAGAAATGGCTCTCCTCTTTCACATTTGTCACTCATTTTTCTCATTTGCTCTGCCCAAGCTTTCCTACAAGTCCTAATTGACATTTTAAACTAGAATCAACCCACTTTAAACTCCAATTTCCACTAACCCCAAATTTGGCTTTTCTAACCCTCAAAATCTCACACTTTTCCACTCACAACACTACCATTCTCACATTTAACCCTAGGTTAACTCTCCCCATCATCTCTACCAGTTTTCCATCAACATTTTAAGCATACATAAATCACAAAGCATCATTATAAAACCCTAAATCAGAATGGGTAGCTTTACTCACATCAAACATGTCAAGTTTAGCATGATTTCAACAAATTCCTTCACAAATAACTACCCTAAGGCAATAACCTAGTAGAACTACCCATTATAGTTCCCAAAAACCCAACACCCACGAATTTCATGTGAGAAGAAGTCCACCCATACCTGAAATTTGAAGCCCCACGAAGTTGAGGTGTGCTTCAAGACTCCGAAAATGGCTTCTCCTTGCAATTTGGAGTAGAAAGGAAGAGGAATTTTGAAGCTTTAATGGAGGCTTCAGTGGTGGAGAAGAAGAAGAGAAAAGCAATGTGGGAAGAGAGGAAAAGCTTTCTGAAATTTTTGAATGAAGAGAGAGAAGATTTTGGGCTGTTTTAAAAAAAAGATTTTCTTTTCCTTTTTTTTTCTCATAAAGCAATGCCACATGTCCTCTTTCAAGTGGAGCAAAAAGGGCCCACCTTTTTCTCTTGATGTGACTTCGTACTCAGCCACAAGGAGGAAAAATTGAACCTTTTGAATGCTGAAATCCTGCCTCGATTTGCGTGTCGCCTCTCTGGTTCCAGTTTCTCGCGTTTCTCTACACCCGTCGGGGCCCGTTTTCGAAAGTAGGCAATATATATATATCAAAACGCTCAGAATGAGACCCTGAGCATGGTTCAGAGGTTGGTTTTGTTAAATTTTAAGTTGCACGCAAAATGATAATTTTTAGACTAATTAATTTAGGATTAATCTATAACTGTCCAGTTATGGATTACTCTTCGCTAATTAGTCTAACCCGCGTATTTCTCTCCCAATGTACATACTTCTACCAAATATATATATATATATATATACACTGGATAATACATATATATATTTATTTAAAATGTAACGCTTACAAAATTTCGAGTAGAAATTCTAGGATGTCACACCATTCAAGGCACATCATAACATAAAATTGGCGGCAAGACCAAAGAGAGGTTCGCCACAAATTCCTCCTCCACTTAGGGGCTCTCAAGAAAAAGTTTGATTTTGTAACCGTTCACTTTGAAGACTTTGCCAGTAACTTCATTTTTAATCTCAACTACACCATGGAAAAAAAACATTAGTAATAACAAAAGCATCCCACCTAGATCGAAGTTTAGCAGAAATAAGCTTGAGGCGAGAGTTAAACAAGAGCACTTTTGGACAATATAGGGTTTAGGGTCATGAAACCTCTTCACTTGCTTATTCCCCTTAAGCTTCCTCTTATTAGTGCACTTCAAGAGCTTTGCATACTTTGGAATCTTTTTTATGGCATCCAAGAGGGGAATATTGGCTTCCACCCACCTAAAATTCTCAAGAAGATTAGAATTAAGCTCCATTTTCTTTATAGGAATGGATCTAGATGAAAAGATAGTGGAATTTGTTTTGGTGCAAAAATTTTTTTGGAACTATCATCAATTTTGGCACCAGCATCTGTTGGCTTTGGAAGCTCTCTGTCACTCTTCAAAGTAATAACACTCACATCATCAATTTTGGCACCAACATATGTTGGCTTTGGAAGCTCTCTATCACTCTTCAAGGTAACAACACTCACATCATCAATTTTGGCACCAACATCTGTTGGCTTTGGAGGCTCTCTATCACTCTTCAAGGTAACATCACTCACATCATTAATTTTGGCACCAGCATCTGTTGGCTTTGGAAGCTCTTTGTCACTCTTCAAGGTAATAGCACTCACATCATCAATTTTGGCACCAACATCTATTGGCTTTGGAAGCTCTCTGTCACTCTTCAAGGTAATAGCACTCACATTCCCCTTTGGATTGATAATTGGCTATGTGGGAATATTACCAGAACCTTATTGTTGTAACTGATTGACAATTGTAGCTAACTGTCCAATCTGAGTCTATAGGTTTTTGCTGGCAACACTCACATTCTACTGAAACAAAATGTTGTTGGTGGCCATTTGCTTTATCAACTCCTCCAAGGAAGGTCCAAAACTGCTATTTTGCACAGGTTGTGCAGGTGGAGGTGTATAATTCTGGAATGGCTATTGTTGTTGTCTGAAAGGAGGAGCTTGATATTTACTGATGGAGGATTGGAACTATTATTGTCTAAATGGCTACTATTATGGACCAGGCCCATACCTCAAGTTAGGATGATCTCTCCAACCAGGATTGTAGGTGTTGGAGTAAGGATTATATTGTTGTTGTTGAGGTCTGAATGGTTGTCCAGGTTGCATGGTGGAACACATTACATGAAACTCCTTCATATGCTTGTGTGGATCTTCACCTGCAAGACCTTGAAACCTTGGCATCAAATGGGTTAGTCCAAAATTTAGCTCATAACTAACCTTGGTCTTAGGATATTGAATACACCAAGCTTGATACACAACATCTGGTGTAGTGCGTTCCTTGAGAGTTCGATTGTTATCAGCCATTATTTCAACACTATTTTTTTTCTAAATTAGAAGCAATAAAAAATAGGCTCAGAATTAGAATAAAAAATAGAGTCAGCAATGAATTTAGTATGCACTACACTATTATGCAAAACTACACTATCATGCACAACTACACTTCATAAAATATTATTCACAATATATGCTAAAATGCTACAGAAAAATGGAAAACTACTTCAAAAAAAAATTTTAAAAAAATTACAAAACACCATAACAAATGTCCAAAAATCATTTTTTATTTTTGGTAAATTATTTTGGTGATTTTTAAAAGTCATGAAAATAGAAAAAAATTCAAAAAGTGGTCCAAATCAATGAATTTGACAATTTTAACCCAAAC
This sequence comes from Glycine max, assembly GCF_000004515.6. Lineage (NCBI taxonomy): Eukaryota > Viridiplantae > Streptophyta > Magnoliopsida > Fabales > Fabaceae > Glycine > Glycine max. Next base: position 22,706,090 of record NC_038241.2, on the reverse strand, counting down.
CAAACCCCAAAGAGGTTATCTGTGCTCATAATAAAGGATAAACTTTGGACACCAAGTTTCACAAACAAACTCCACAGCTCTCTACAATGCACACACTTCTCTCAACACTACTCCTCTGTTTTATTTACTACTCTATTATGCTACTATACCTATTCTATATAACAACACTAACAAGACCAATGTAATATGTTAAACAGTTATCAAATGCAAGGTGCACAAAATGATCAGAATCTTATGCAAAACATGTAGAACAAAACAAAACAAAACATGCAAAAATGTGTATTATTTTTTTTCCAATAGACAAATGCAAACCTATAATACTATGCTAATGTCAACTATGAATGTAACATCCCATTTTTCATAAAATAAATTAGAAAGGATTTTATTTAAAAATAAATAAAGTTTTAAGAAAATAATGAGATTTTTGTAATCAAATAAATAAGGAGAAATATTTTTATTAATTAAAATAATAGTATTAAGGTAAATAAAATAAATATATGTTCTTATAAAATAAAAATGATGTTTTATTTATTCATTCGATAGGGAGTAAAATAGAGTTCTTTTTTATAAAATAATAAAATAAAGAAAAATAGAGTAAATAATAGGCTGAGAGTATCCTAGCTATAAATAGAGATATATTAGGTCAGTTTTTACATTTACGATACGTCTCTACGCTCTCTCTTTTCTCAAATTCATTTTCTCTTCTCCCTCTTTCAGAACCCTATCTTTTTCCTGCATACACTCAAATCTATCCCAGTATAACTATGACCCCAGACTCGTTAACCGTGGGATCATGGTGAAATTTGAACACTAGGTTTGAAAATCAGTTTCTCACATCCCCACCGTTGGGATTTACAAAATAATGTTCATGCTGAGAGAAATGCCCCTCACATGGAGCATTTTTTTCCTACATACACCCAAACTTATCCCTGTAAAACTACAAACCTAGATTTGTTAACCGTTGCCTCATCGTGAAATTTGAACTCCAGGATTGTAACTCAATTTTGCACAATCCCACCATTGGGATTTGGGAAATAATGTCTTTGGTGAGAGAAATATTCCTCGCACGGAGATAGTGAAATGAAGGTTTCAATCCCTTCTCATTCTCTCTAACGCTTGGAAACTCTAGCAGAGCAACCCGAGGAAAAGCTTGAGGAATCTTAGGGTACTGCTAGAGATGCCGCTATCACTACCGGACTACACACGTGAGTCCGCTTAAAGGTAAGGGATGAGCTTATCACAATTGGGGTTAGAATGAACATGTGTAGGGATCCTTAAAGGATTAAATTGAGATTTATTTTGGGATGTTTATTGAATTATAATTCTTCTGTTACGATTTTAATTATGATATTATTGTGTTTGACAGACCAATTGATGTCCTGATGCGAATTGGTTGATAAAATTGAGTGCTCTTGGTGTTTTTGTATTTTTGACCTATGATTTTAATTTCTTTGATTTTGATATGATTATGTGAAATCATTTTAGCTATCAACTATACAATCACATGATTGTAAGACCCTTTAAGGGTGATGGGTTAATGCACGGTGAGTATTATGATAGGAACCACTGTGGGGACCCAACAAGTTTAATCACTTTGAGGCGTGAAGAGATAAAATTATTTTGAGAACAATTGAGGAGTCGTGTGTTTTGTACAATTCATAGATAGAGTCTGCGTGCTAAAATATTTTCTGGGTTGGACCTGAATCAGGAGGGAGGGGCCCTGACGGACTCTTCAAAGTCTAGGCCTTGGGGGTAAATACACCCGGTTTGAGTGCTCCTTTAAGCTTGTGCCGATCCCACATGGTTGGAGCATTCTCACAAAACAGTGTGACCCTGACTGGTCTCCCTATGATTTTACCTAGTAAGAGTGACTTGACTTACCAGTGTGTGGTCTATCTTGTCATGTACTCCTAGGCACCCAACGAGGTTTTTCATTGACATGGTACCACATTGCATATAGAATTGAGTCTTAGCATATTTGTTGTATAATGCTTATCTATTGATCAATATTGATTGATTGAGTGATATCGTGTTTTGATTCTTGAGTACGTAAATGATGTGAAAATGTGTGAGACGTGTAGTGTTGAGATGTGATGTCACGCGATAAGTGGTGGAATGATGTGAGCTGTATTTCATTTATATGATATGTATATCTATGTTATTTCATTTCTCTCTGCTAGTTAAGAATGTGATAACTCACTCCCTATGTGTTGTTTGTGTTTGGATCCTGTGATGATCTCAAACTTTGTGTTCATGGGAGCAGATGGTTAGGTGGATAGCTATAGGAAACCTCATGTTAGAGGATGCTATAATACAATGCTCTGATAGAATGTGACATTGGGACATGGGTTTCTATATTATTTGCAAAATATTGTGAACATGTTACTTTATGTTATTTTGCTACTTAACTTGTTTCCTTTTGTAAAAAAAATTGGATGGTCTTGTTTTGGGCCAGAGATGTTTTCATACCCTTATTTGATAAGTTTTTAATCTGGTGATTAACGCGAATGTGAACCTTTTACCCATGTGATCTCCTTTATGTTTATTGAATATAATCATTTTAATTAATTTGTATTTTCATGTATGATATTATATAAATATGTATTTCAGGGTAGAGTGTCACAATGAGTGAATCAAGGTTGGCACACAATGAATCATATCCCCGACAACGACACCAATTTTGATAACGACTATCGAATCGTTCAAAAAAACAAATTTACTCAGAAATTTTGTAGCACAAGATTAACCTAGGTCAAACTCAAAAATATGATTCAATATGGTTCCTACATTCATTCACTTATAAACATAAAAGGGAGATTTTGTCAAACAGTTTGTAAGCAACTTTAAAAGAATATGAAAACACACAAAACAGAATTGAAGAAAGAACAAAACAAAGCAAGAACAAAATACAATTCAAGATTAAAAGCACCAATCCAATTCAGCAAACCAATACAAATACAAATATTAACATTACTATGAATGATGTTTAGTGTGAAAGTTTACTCAAATGCATTAGATAAAGTTCAATCGAATTAAATCTCTAAATTGTTTGAAATCACAAATTATGTTGGAAGATCATCCAGACAATCTGTGATTAATTTTCGAAATTAGGAAATGAATCCATAACCTAATCCATTTTCAATCCTAAACATAATTACAATCATAAAAAATGAAAATAGGATTGAAGAGATAAAGAAGAATGAAAAAAAAAATTGAGAGAAAAGACAAAGCTTGCACAACAAGTTTTGTACAAAATGAAATTCTAGTGTAGTGCTTTCTCCAACATGAAGTTTAGTTCTTAACTAACTATCTAACACTAATATATAGAGTGCTAGTAACTAACTAACTACGTACCTAACTAACAAGCTGATTAACTAACTAAGCTAGTTATACAAAACAAAAGCCCAAACTCGTAACCCTATTCTTCAAGTACAGAGGTTCTGACTTCCAAGATCAATTTGACCTTCAAGATAGAAGAATTGGCCAAAGCTTATCTCTAAACAAATTAAAGATATTTTTCTTAGCTTTCCAGTGACTACTCACACGTTCCATTTGGGGTTCTGTAGTATCCTCTAGGCCCTACACAAAGCAGATAGGTCAAGTAAGCACAAAATCTGAAAATTAGCTACAATTCTCAATTTAAGCTCAATCATTTGCCTAAGACCAAAACTAAGTTAAGGTGATAAAATAAGAGTCAAAGAGATGTTAATTGAGCTAAGAAGAATAGAAAAATATTAAACTACAAATGTTCTATCATGGATCTATATTCAAATTCTAAATTTTCTTAATTATCCTTCATTTTAATTACAAAAATAAGCATTTGCCAAATTCGAAAGAAAGAAATAAAAAAAATTATTTAAAACCTTTTAATTAACATTAAAAATATGTTTAGTATTCTTTAATTTAACAACACCTTTTGATGGAATCATAGATTAGAGTTTTCTCAACAAAATCCTAAAGTACACATAATTGTTTAAACTTATAATTTCTTGGGAGAAAAATTTTATTTTGCAAATAAATGCAATATTGCAAAGTCAAGAACATGGTTCTAAATTACTATTGTGGTTGTGAGTGAGGTTGTGGATATAAATTGCGATCCTTGCAACGTGAAATTATTATATGATTGCATTATTGAATGAAAAAAATGAATTTTACAATTATTTTAATTATTAATTTGTACATCTTTAATTTATAAGATACCATAATTTTTCATTCATTTTAAAATTTTGTATCCCCCAACATCTCAAATGGTCATATTCATTCAACCTTTGACACATAGATGTTAGAAATGAATATTGAAATTTGAATCATTCTCTTTTTTATTTTTTACAAAAAGTGAAATAGAACAGTGTAAAGGTTTTGTTGCGACTCCAATGCAGTTCCATTGCAATTATGTTGTGGCATTTTGTGTGATTGAAATTCACACCACAATGGACTGATGCGGTTGCAAGCACCAATGCAATAATAATATTGTAGCCACAATTGTGATTACGGACCGTAATTTAGAACCATGATCAAAAGATGTATTCCAAGAAGTGGAAGATATCTTGGCTATTAAAGAACTCCAGTATCATAATGTGAGAGAATAGGTGAAGAAATGAGACAATTAAGCTTTACTAAGTCTCATTCCTGAATGAAGTCATGAACCTTTCCTATATAAAAGGGTCTTGTGAAAAAGATTAACCTTCCCAACCAAAGCAATAGTAGAAAGTCAGTGTGTGATCACATGTGTGAAAGAGTATCTTGTATTGAAAATTAATGTGTTATCAGTACTTGTAACTTTTAAGTGAGAAACTCGGATTTGTAAAATAATTCATAATTAATGGGGTACAACTCTTGAAATCACATTTGATGGAGTAAAACACTTTTGAAACGATTTTATAGAGATAGGTAAGAAGTGTTGAATTACATTGATTACTGCGTGTTCCGTCTAAAATCTTTTCGCCATATGAGTGATTTTGCTAGTGATGTTTTCTAAAAAATTATTGGTTTTTGTTGGTTATTTCAGGCTTACTCCTCAATGGAGGCCTAGGCTAAAAATCATCCTCTTCTTACCTACAACTGTTGTCCACTATACAATGATGTAATATTATGACATATAATGTTATTATTGTGTTTTTAATTAGCATTTCCTTTATGTTAGGCAATCTTATTTATATTTTAATAATATTTTTAACTTTGGAGTTGTGGTGTATCTATTGATTATGTGTTCTTTCACATAACTCATTTTGACAAATTCGACTTACATGATTATTTGATGAGTTAAAATTTGGTGAGTCATATATATGTAGAAATATTCTCTGATGTTAAATTTTAACTTAAGAAAATATTTTTCTTTGTTTCTATTGATTGAATGGATATTTTTGTTGCATATGAATGTATTTTCTAGTATATAAGAATCATTTTAACTTTGCACTTTTTATGCAGTGTGTAAAAACTCTACTCCCTTCCCAGATTATTATCTTAATTATCTACAACTGATAGCAAATATCACCTTTTAGGAGTAATTTTCAAAAGGAGTGAGTGTGATACAGTAACATTTCACATTATTATTTAATTTTTCTTAATTTAAAGTTGCCTTTTTATGGAACATTTAGCTAGACAAGAGTAATTAATTTCCTGTGAGGTTTTTCAAACATTTGCAATTTGACTAATCACTTAATGACACGGGATCTGATATTTGTTGAACCTGCTTAAGTATGCATTCTGGCTCTCAAGCCCAAGCAGCCCCATGTCATGAACAAAAGGTTCAAAGAGCCGCTATAAGCTAGAAAGGCACAAAATTAGAGGAAAAAGAAAGATGGTGTAGAGAAGAGTGAAAGCAAAGGAAGAAAGTGGTTGGTGCCGGGTGTTGTAGAAGAAGTGCTACAGGTAGCAACTTTGCATAAGTAGTGATACAGCTGGTTGGCTTGTGGCCCAGAGAATTGCTATAATTTACAAATTTTTATTTGGACATTTTATAACATAGGCACTACGAATTTTCTTATAAAAAAATTCATCTAAATTTGGTGATGTTATGTTTCATTTTTGCTCTCTTTGTTGGCTTTGTCATATAGTGTCAATTTAATCGAATATGTTTGATATTTTTATTGGCTTTTGTTACTTGTACACATAGATTAAGATTAAGATTATGTACATTGTCCGTATTTATTGCTCAATTATTGAGTAGGAGGACTTCTTCCCTTGGTTTTTGCATTGTTTCCTATTAGCTTATGTTTTGAATCATTGAAAAACTGGATCAGTTTGATTTCAATTAGATTCATGATATTGCGGTATATTCGACAAATTCCAACAAAATAAATTTGTCAAAACCCATTTAATCACCATGCCAGTCAAACATAACTCATTTATGTTCATATTTATCTACTATGCATGTTTTTTCTTAGTGCATCTTCAAAATGAAGCTCATATGCACATTTGATTAGTTCTATCAAATTTAGTTAATAGTGAGACTTAATTAATTTTAAGGCCTTTTAACAGTATATCTATTGGTGTAAAGGCAAACAACTCATTGTTAATTATAATGAAAAATACTTCTATTATACAAAAACCACTGTCAATGACCCTAGAAACAATCTTCTATAATTTTCTCATAAATGAAATGTAGAAAATAAAAAGAAGAGACTAGATGAAAAAGTAAAAATAAATTATTCAAATAAACTTGGAGGATCCCTCTAACTCATTCACTCTCTCATCCTTCTTCATTTTCAATTCAGCCTCATAATATCTCAACCATTTATATTCATTCTCTTGTACTCAACGTAAGTACACCCAAATTAAACACTTGAAAAATATAATAATCTTTGAAGAGAAAATGAATAAAAAGGTTTCAGATTATGCTATCAAACCTCCATTGGGTGGCTTCAGATTATGCTAGAAAAATGTTTCAAATTATGTTAACCTTGTAGTTAGTTTCGAGACGGTGCATAACATAGAATTCGAGGATGCCGCCGAAGATTGTACAAGTGATTATCCAAATGTCACCCCATTTTTGAGAAGCAATTCTCATCTTACATGGGCCCAATTTTCAGTATAAACTAGGGATTGGATCTTCAAATTTCTACAGACCAAAATATAAAATCTTCCATTTTATTTTTGATTTGAAAGAATGTAATTTTTATGCACTCTTAGTATAGAAATTTTTATGCACTTCCTGAAAGAAACTGTTAAGCTGGAAAGGAAGATACTTGTCATTGGGAGGTCGCGTAACCTTTCTTAATTCAGTTTTAACAAGTCTACCTATGTATTTCTTTTCGTTTTTTCAAACCCCAAAAAAGGTTATTGCTGAATTGACAAAGATGCAGATGGATATTTTGCGGAATGGTTTTGCGAAAGCTAATAAGATTAAATGGATAAAGTGGAAGCGGTTGGTTGACCTAAATGTCAAGTTGGTTTAGGTGTGAAGAGTTTGGAGTCGTTCAATAAAATTTTGTTGGCAAAATGGTTCTGAAATGATCATGACGCTATATGGTTTTGGTTGTTGAGATTTTGATATGGTAGGGTGAATTCTAATTTTATTGACTCTAGAGTTAGAAATTCCTAAGCTCCTTGATGCACATGATGATTGATTCTTGATGATTAACTGTGTAGGGATTCCTTCTTTTTACAAAAAGGTATTGCATCAAGTGATTGTTGAAGTTCATGTGTGAGGTGAAGTTTCACATCGAATATAAGTGAAAAAGTTGAGCACCATATAAGTGATGAGAAGACCCATAAACCTGAGGTTTTGGGTTAAAATGTGGTGCCAAATTCCTCAACAGAGATTTGTCAAGATTTTTTGTTCCATTCACAAATTTGGCCAATGTAAATTTTAAGGTTCCAATTTCCTCATGAAGTTTTACAACATCCTGAAGTTGACCCTTAAATTCTTCATTCTTCAAATGCTTTTCATTTAAATATTTCACAAACCTTTTATGTTCTTCACATTCCACCCAAAGATTATACTTACTCTTTCAAGGTTCTCATAATCTTTGTGTGCTTGTGTACATTTCCTCTACAGATCATATCTTTATAGGCCTTTCAATTTGTTTTCCAACTCTTGAAAGTTCTCTAATAAAGCAATTTTTTTGGTGATTGTCTCATTCTCAAGACATAGCTTGCACTCTTTTTCCTTAAAAGTTTCACAAGCATTACATATCTGAGTGGACTTGTCCAAAGAAACATATCTTTATCTTGAAGATCTTTTTCAAGTTTCTTATGATCTTTAGATAGCTTTTTAAAATATTTTCCCAAGTTTTTGTAATCTTCTGAAAGAATGGATGAGTTTGATAATAGTTCATGATAAGCTTGTTAGAGATTTAGGTTCTTCAAAGATTGTGTATGCCATCAAACATGGGTTAACTTTTTCTTCATCTTCATTGGACTTGTAGTACTTCTTCTTGTCCTGAGACTTCTCCAGTTTTGGACATTCAAATTTGAAGTGTCCATGTTTCTTATATTCATAGCAAATTATGGAGCTATTTTATTTGTCTATTTTCCTTGAACACCTTTTTTGAGGAATTCTTCTATCTGGATCCACCTTTGCTTTTCCACATCTTGCGGATCTTTCATGAGATGAAGGCGAGCTCATATTCATCAGACAATTCCTCATATTCTTTATCAAGGGATTTTTTAGCTTTAATGGCTTTGGATGAGCTTTTGAATCCTTTCTCTCTGGATGATGAAGCCTTTTTGGTCTTCTGACTGTTGAGAGCCCGAGATTTTCCTTTCTTTAGTCTTTCATCTAGCTGAATTTCTTATTCATTAACCTTGAGAGTACCAACGAGCTCTTCAAGGGACATTGAGTCAATATTCTTTAAAGCCCTTAGTGTTGCTACCTATTATCTCCATTTCCTAGACAAACTTCTTAAAATTTTGTCAATTTGATCAAAGTTATCATAAGTTCTACCTAGAGATATTAATTCATTTAGAATGGTTTGGAAGCGCCCAAACATACTTTGTATTTCTTCGCCTTCTTTCATAGAGAAGAGTTCATACTTATGAGTGAGGAGACTTAATTTGTTCCTTTTTACCTGTGACATTTCTTCGTAAATTATAGCTAGAGTGCCCCACATTGGCTTGACACTCCTAAAGCTATGTACCTTGGTGTACTATTCTTTTGATAACATGGCACACAAGATAATGTTTTGAGCCTTGGAGTTGAGTAGGAACATAAGTTTTTGTTCCTTCGTCCACTGGCTCCTTGGGATTTAATTTAGCTCATCATCGTATGGAATGTGATTTCCATTTTCTTTCACATCCCATAGGTCAATGTGGATGGACTCAAAATGTGTTGTCATCCATTCCTTCTAGTAGTCGTTATCAGTGATTTGTTGGTAGAGTATCCTTCTTCCATTTCTTTCTTTGATTGCTGGATCTTTTCCTCATTATTGTTAAATACTCAACTTGGGAGGCCAAGCTCTGATGCCAACTAAAATATCAACAATCATACTAGAAGGAGGGGTTGAATAGTGTGTTAATCAAAGATAATAACTTTTTTTTGGAAATAGTGACTTATATCACCAATTTAAAGGAATAGAAACAAACAATGTTGTCCTCTGAGTTGAAAAGCAAGTTATGATGAAATTTAGAGTTTCACCGTCCAGTAATAAGAAAACAAGATTTTCACAAATTTTTTTCAGATAAACATTTAGTGAGCAAGTGTGTCAAGATAAGCTTAAAAGAATACTTAATCAAACAACTTAAGAGACAAGTATAAATACTTGATTTATACTAGTTCACTCTAACAGAGCTACATCCAGTTCTCCTTTACATAACTACAAAGGGTTCCATTAATAAGAACTTTGATTATAAACAAGTATTTTATCTGCTACTTCTAACTATTCTTTATGTCAGTCTAAATACACCTTTAGACTCCCCCTGAATCTAAGAACACCTAAGTATTGTTTAACACTAAGCTACTCCTGAATTTCACAAACAAAAGTTTGAATAAATATGATGATTCAATAACACTCAAAGAGTGGATAAAAAGTTAAGCTCAAATACAAATAACTTTTCTTAGCAAAGGATCACAAGACTAAGTGTTAAGTGTATCATCTACTAATTCACAGAGTTTTGCTTCAGAGAACTTGCTCTCGTTTTTTCACTTGATAAATTTTTCTTCATCATTTCTTGAGCATGAGAGGCCTTTTATAGACTTCAATGAAGAAACAGTTACGGGGTTAGTGCGGATCCTTGATATGATCGTTTTCTCACATCCAGAGGCAAAACCACGTGGTACGCTCAGAATGACGATGATAGGAATAAAGGTACCGACAACGACATATGCTCCTCTTCCGAGATGAAAGCAACCCTTAAGGAATATTCTACAAATTCCTTTTATTCCCTTATATTTTCTCATTTCCTTAAATTGAAATGTTAGCAATTCAAATATAGAGCGAAAAATCTAAAATTCAAAAAGCAAGAACTTGCACTTCCCGTTGTAGCTAACATTGTCCTTTAGTACCTTGTTGGACATCATTTATGAGGATATAAAATAAGTGTGTAAGTGATTTAAGTCCAACAAACACGTATAAAAACAACTCAGTGTGTAAACACTGGTTTTTACAATAAGTGGGCGCAACTAATTTAATAGCACGTTAGACACTGAATATATGTTAACAAAAAAAAATTCCACTTAAGAGTGGACACATACTTACTACAGTAGCAAATGTTGATTTAATTATAAGTAAGCTCTCTTACAAAGTAGGTCTTGTTCGCTTAACAACAACTCATTAGTCCATCAATAATTTATACTCTTATAATCATCAAAATCTAAGATATGTTAAGTCGTCCAATGGTCAATGGACTGTCCAGACCTAACACAATCCTTTCTTTGAGATGCCATATTGATTGGTCTACAATGCAAAAATAAGTAATACATATTTGTTCCCTTTCTATCTTCTCATTGATGAAGTGTTAGTCAACTTCTACATGCTTGGTCCTATCATGCAGAATTGGGTTATGTGCAATAGATATTGCAGACTTGTTGTCAAATACAACTTTATTGGTGGGAAATTGAATACCTTCAATTCTTGTAGAACCTTTTCCACTCACAACACCTTACAAATTCCATGAGTCATTACTCTAAATTCATTTGCACCCAAATAGTTATTGGTTTCAAGAGCCTGCATTTCAATAATCATGGCATGTTGCCAACCAACATGATCAAGTGCCTTATTGACATTTTTAGGAATATTAAGACAAGACAAAGGGGAAACAAAGGAGAAATATGAAGGGGATAAGTGATGATAACTCAAAATTTTTTTAAATAGATTGAGGATTTTGAGTAGACCAAATACCTTTTATTGATAGCAATGGACCAAAAAAAAAATTCTATTCATAAGGAGCACTACTAGAAAATAAGCATTCAACATTGCCAATTTAACATCAATTATATGCAAAAACTGATGTTAAATTATGCGCGATGACGTTTTTGTAAATAAAGCCCAAAGCAAAATCGTGGGTTTAGTGTATATTTCTTGTTTGCTTTTATTCTTAGTGTCCAATACATGAAGCCTGGATTCTATAGGTTATGTGCCTTATCCATACAAAAGGGACAATTTCCCTCATGCTGTTGAGAAAAAAAAATTCTTTTTATTTGGAATATCAAGTATACTTGTGAACTAACAATGCTATTATATCCATTACTAAGATTCAAAATGTTATTATGTTCTTTTTTTGTTGCAATTGTCAATTTCTTATCATTCAAAAAGCTACAAATCTTTACATCAAATTAAATAAGTGCAGATATAAAATAACATAGTCTCCATACATAAATTAATGTAATGAAAGCAATGTCACAAGAGAATAAATACATATACAACCCGTCGCAACCTACCCTTTTGCGGGCGAGCGAGGCGAGGCTCACGGGATGCGTCTTCCAAAGGAGGAAAATGCGCGGAGTCGTCACCAACGTTTATTTGTGGAAAACATCGGAAAAACCGAAGGAAACCGGTCATGAAGAATATTCCAGATTCGGGAGTTGTATTTACGTTTGAGGAAGGTATTAGCATCTCTCACGTTTGTCCCAAAGGACAATAGCCTTAAATTAAAATTGTGTGAAATTGTGTATCTAAACTTTTATTTCCTTTTTTATTTTTGAGGTGACAAAAGCGGGGCTCTTGCTCCTACGTACCCTCCATCGAAGAGGAAATCTGACCTACGTAGTTCTTTCTAAAGGGCGAATCAAGCGATTCTTTTTACTTGGAAGGTGGTCCTTTTAAGGCGTTGGACCTTAAAATGACCCATTTTACTTGGTGAGAAAGACTGAGGTATCGAATCTTAAAATCCTTTTTAGTGATTTTTTACGGACGAGCTTGACTTTGCGAGTTGATTTTAGCCTTAGTTTCACTTTAGTTATTAGTCAATTCAATTAAGAAAGAAAAATCCCAAAGAGAAACGTCCGATTGATTTTTTTTGGTCTATTTTACTAAAAGATATTTTTTTTATTATATTATTATTTTACCTCTTTTTGGTTTCCAATGTGGTTACGGCATGACCGAACAGTCGGATTTTATTTTAACAGAAATTAACGGATATTACAAATCAAATGATCGGTGGAAATTTATTTTATTTTTTGATTAGGCGAGAAAATGACTTAAGTAAATGACTAAAGCACGTCAAAAGGGGGTACTGAAAGTAAATGAAACGGAAATAAAAGTACGCGAAACAAATAGGGACCACCAAGGGTACATAGAATGAATTGAAAAATTCGATTTCGGGAACTTACCGGTTGAATACCGAAGAGCGACGAAGAACGAACGACGAACGACGAAGAACGATTAAAAAGCTTCGCGAAATCACCCACGAAAATGTTACGGAAGCGCCTCGGCTTGGATTTTCTTCACGGAAATAATTTTTCTCACTAATTTTAAGTGATCCCGAAGTACCAGAAGGGCTGAACCCCTTTCTCCTTCACTCCTCCCCCTATTTATAAGAAAATAGGGGAGGAGCTTGCCACCAAGCTCGCCTAGGCGAGCTCAGCTCGCCCAGGCGAGCCAGGTTGCTTCCTCCAGAAGAAATCACCTTCTGGAGGAACATCCTAGAAGGCCCAAGTGGGCTTGGTTGCTATTTGCACCCCCTTTTTCACTAAATACACCCCCTTTGAGCTCCAGCATGTCACGGAACTTCACGTATTGTGCAACAAAGGGTGCCCAATACCTCGAAGCGGTCAAACAAAGGTTGCATGCCATCAAATAATGGTACCCGAACGAAATTAGGGTATGACAGCTGCCCCTCTTTACTTACCTTTTATCGGAGATAAGAGGAAAGCAAAGATAAAACACTGATTTCGCCCGTCTTCGCCCTCTCCGTGATTAGTCTATGACGACTCCCATCTCTCTTTCTTCTTTCTCTGCACAACACAAAACAAACACAAACAAAAGACACCAATAACATAATATATACATATACAATTATTTGGCGAAGGAACCGATCGGGAAAATAACAAAAAAAAAACACATTTCCCAGTCACTGGAAGCTCCACGCTTGATAACGCAGGACGCATGAACAGCGCTATGCAATCAATTCATGGGGCTCCGAATAGGACAGTGGAAGATACACAAAAAGCACTAGGCAATCAATTCGTGGGGCTCTGGACTTGATGGTTGAGGACACATGAACAACACTAGGAAATCAATTCATGGGGCTCCGGACTCGATTATGGAGGATGCATGAATGACAATCAATTCATGGGGCTCCGAATAAGATTTGAGGGTGGAGGATAAACGAACAGCGCTAGCAAATCAATTTGTGGGGCTCCAGAGTCGATGGTGGAGGCTGCATGAATGACAATCAATTCATGGGCCTCTAGATAAGATTTGAGGGTGGAGGATAGACGAACAGTGCTAGGCAATCAATTCGTGGGGCTCTAGACTCGATTGTGGAGGAAGCATGAATGACAATCAATTCATGGGGCTCTGGATAAGATTTGAGGGTGAAGGATAGATGAACAGCGTTAGGAAATCAATTCGTGGGGCTCCAGACTCGATGGTCGAGGATGCATGAATGACAATCAATTCATGGGGCTCCGGTAAAGATTTGAGGGTAGAGGATAGACGAACAGCGCTAGACAATCAATTCGTGGGGCTCCAGACTCGATGGTGGAGGATGCATGAATGACAATCAATTCATGGGGCTCCGGATAAGATTTGAGGGTGGAAGATAGATGAACAGCGCTAGGCAATCAATTCGTGGGGCTCCAGGCTCGATGGTGGAGGATGCATGAATGACAATCAATTCATGGGGCTCCGGATAAAATTTGAGGGTGGTGGATAGACGAACAGCGCTAGGCAATCAATTCGTGGGGCTTCAGACTCGATGCTGGAGGATGCATGAATGGCAATCAATTCATGGAGCTCCGGATAATATTTGAGGGTGGAGGATAGACGAACATCGCTAGGCATTCAATTCGTAGGGCTCTAGACTCGATGGTGGAGGATGCATGAATGACAATCAATTCATGGGGCTCCGGATAAGATTTGATGGTGGAGGATAGATGAACAACGCTTGGCATTCAATTCGTGGGGCTCCAGACTCAATGGTGGAGGATGCATGAATGACAATCATTTCATGGGGCTCCAGATAAGATTTGAGGGTGGAGGATATACGAAAATCGCTAGGCATTCAATTCGTGGGGCTCCAAACTCGATGGTGGAGGATGCATGAATGACAATCAATTCGTGGGGAACCGGATAATATTTGAGGGTGGAGGATAGATGAACAATGCTAGGCAATCAATTCGTGGGGCTCCAGACTCAATGGTGCAGGATGCATGAATGACAATCAATTCATGGGGCTCCGGATAAGATTTGAGGGTTGAGGATAAATGAACAGTGCTAGGCAAGCAATTCGTGGGGCTCGAGACTCGATGGTGGAGGATGCATGAAGGACAATCAATTCATGGGGTTGTGGGTAAGATTTGAGGGTGGAGGATAGACGAACATCGCTAGGCCATCAATTCGTGGGGCTCCAGACTCGATGGTGGAGGGTGCATGAATGACAATCAATTCATGGGGCTCCAGATAAAATTTGAGGGTGGAGGATAGACGAACAACGCTAGGTAATCAATTCGTGGGGCTCCAAAGTCAATGTTGGAGGATGCATGAATGACAATCAATTCATGGGGCTCCGGATAAGATTTGAGGTGGAGGATAGACGAATAGCGCTAGGCAATAAATTCGTGGGGCTCCAGACTCGATGGTGGAGGATGCATCAACGATAATCAATTCATGGGGCTCCGGGTAAGATTTGAGGGTGGAGGATAGACGAACATCGCTAGGCATTCAATTCGTGGGGCTCTAGACTCGATGGTGGAGGATGCATGAATGACAATCAATTCATGGGGCTCCGGATAAGATTTGAGGGTGGAGGATAGATGAACAACGCTAGGCATTCAATTCGTGGGGCTCCAGACTCAATGGTGGAGTATGCATGAATGATAATCATTTCATGGGGCTCCAGATAAGATTTGAGGGTGGAGGATATACGAACATCGCTAGGCATTCAATTCGTGGGGCTCCAAACTCGATGGTGGAGTATGCATGAATGAATATCAATTCGTGGGGCACCGGATAATATTTGAGGGTGGAGGATAGATGAATAATGCTAGGCAATCAATTCGTGGGGCTCCAGACTCAATGGTGGAGGATGCATGAATGACAATCAATTCATGGGGCTCCGGATAAGATTTGAGGGTAGAGGATAGATGAACAGTGCTAGGCAAGCAATTCGTGGGGCTCGAGACTCGATGGTGGAGGATGCATGAAGATAATCAATTCATGGGGTTGTGGGTAAGATTTGAGGGTGGAGGATAGACGAACATCGCTAGGCCATCAATTCGTGGGGCTCCAGACTCGATGGTGGAGGATGCATGAATGACAATCAATTCATGGGGCTCCAGATAAGATTTGCAGGTGGAGGATAGACGAACAACGCTAGGTAATCAATTCGTGGGGCTCCAAACTCGATGGTGGAGGATGCATGAATGACAATCAATTCATGGGGCTCCGGATAAGATTTGAGGTAGAGGATAGACGAATAGCGCTAGGCAATAAATTCGTGGGGCTCCAAACTCGATGGTGGAGGATGCATCAACGATAATCAATTCATAGGGCTCCGGGTAAGATTTGAGGGTGGAGGATAGACGAACAACGCTAGACAATCAATTCGTGGGGCTGTAGGCTGGATGGTGGAGGATACATGAATCGCAATCAATTCATGGGGCTCCAGGTAAGATTTGAGGGTGGAGGATAGACGAACAACGCTAGGCAATCAATTCATGGGGCTCCAGACTCGATGGTGGAGGATGCATGAATGACAATCAATTCACGGGGCTCCGGATAAGATTTGAGGGTGGACAATAGACGAACGGTGCTAGGCAATCAATTTGTGGGGCTCGAGACTCGATGGTGGAGGATGCATGAAGGACAATCAATTCATGGGGCTCTGGGTAAGATTTGAGGGTGGAGGATAGACGA
>NC_038241.2:22616327-22689171 GCF_000004515.6 Glycine max | reverse complement strand
GGGGCCACCCTCGTAGGCTTTTAGAAATGCATGAATGACCATCAATTCATGGGGCTCCGAATAAGATTTGAGGGTGGAGGATAGACGAACAGCGCTAGGCAATCAATTTGTGGGGCTCAGAGTCGATGGTGGAGGCTGCAGGAATGACAATCAATTCATGGGCCTCTAGATAAGATTTGAGGGTGGAGGATAGACGAACAGTGCTAGACAATCAATTCGTGGGGCTCCAGACTCGATGGTGGAGGAAGCATGAATGACTATCAATTCATGGGGCTCTGGATAAGATTTGAGGGTGAAGGATAGATGAACAGCGTTAGGCAATCAATTGGTGGGGCTCCAGACTCGATGGTCGAGGATGCAT
The DNA here is from genome assembly GCF_000004515.6 of Glycine max. Taxonomy (NCBI): domain Eukaryota; kingdom Viridiplantae; phylum Streptophyta; class Magnoliopsida; order Fabales; family Fabaceae; genus Glycine; species Glycine max. The sequence goes on along the minus strand of NC_038241.2, from coordinate 22,688,810 downwards.
GAATGACAATCAATTCATGGGGCTCTAGTAAAGATTTGAGGGTAGAGGATAAACGAACAGCGCTAGAATCTCAATTCGTGGGGCTCCAGACTCGATGGTGGAGGATGCATGAATGACAATCAATTCATGGGGCTCCGGATAAGATTTGAGGGTGGAGGATAGATGAACAACGCTAGGCAATCAATTCGTGGGGCTCCAGGCTCGATGGTGGAGAATGCATGAATGACAATCAATTCATGGGTCTCCGGATAAAATTTGAGGGTGGTGGATAGACGAACAGCACTAGACAATCAATTCGTGGGGCTTCAGACTCGATGGTGGAGGATGCATGAATGGCAATCAATTCATGGGGCTCTGGATAAGATTTGAGGGTGGAGGATAGACGAACATCGCTAGGCATTCAATTCGTGGGGCTCTAGACTCGATGGTGGAGGATGCATGAATGACAATTGATTCATGGGGCTCCGGATAAGATTTGAGGGTGGAGGATAGATGAACAACGCTAGGCAATCAATTCGTGGGGTTCCAGACTCAATGGTGGAGGATTCATGAATGACAATCACTTCATGGGGCTCCGGATAAGATTTGAGGGTTGAGGATAGACGAACAGTGCTAGGAAAGCAATTCGTGGGGCTCGAGACTCGATGGTGGAGGATGCATGAAGGACAATCAATTCATGGGGCTGTGGGTAAGATTTGAGGGTGGAGGATAGACGAACAACGCTAGGAAATCAATTCTTGGGGCTCCAGACTGGATGGTGGAGGATGCATGAATGACAATCAAATCATGGGGCTCCAGATAGGATTTGAGGGTGGAGGATAGACGAACATCGCTAGGCCATCAATTCGTGGGGCTCCAGACTCGATGGTGTAGGATGCATGAATGAAAATCAATTCATGGGGCTCCAGATAAGATTTGAGGATGGAGGATAGACGAACTGCGCTAGGTAATCAATTCGTGGGGCTCCAAACTCGATGGTGGATGTCATACCCTAATTTCGTCCGGGGACCTTTGCTTGATGACATGCGACCTTTCTTTGGTCCTTGTGAGGTGCTTGGCATCCATCATTAGGCAATTTGTGAAATTCCAGGACATGCCGAAAAACCAAAAAAAATATTGATGCACAATCCGTAAGTTTCCGTGACACACCGGAAATCAAATGGAAGCAACGTTGCATAATTAAGTGAGGTTCCGTAACATTCCGTAAGTCAAAAAGGGGATGATTATGTAATCCGCAAGGTTCCGTAACATTACGGAAAGAAAACAAGTATCGTTACGAAATTCGTAAGTTTCCGTAACTTTACGAAAAAAGAATCACCAAAAAAAGCCAAAGGGGGGTGTATTTAGTAAAAATGGGGGGTGCAAACAGTAATTTTCGGGCAATTTCTTGCTTAAGGTTGAAGTAACCTAGCTCGCCTGGGCGAGCTGAGCTCGCCTGGGCGAGCTGAGCTCGCCTGGGCGAGCTAGATGGCCACCACACCCCCCGTTTTGTTGAAAAATGGGATTCCGGGGCTTCCGGGACACCCGTAATGCTTCCGTAAAATTCCCATAACTCTAAATAAGCATAATTAACTTAATATGGGTGAGACGGAAGAGAAAAAAAGAAGAAAATCAAGTCCTATATGCTTCCGTAAGGCTTCCGTAACTTTTCCGTAAATTACGAAAGAGGGGGGGTGAACTTATCAAAATTGGGGGGGTGCAAATAGCAATTTCGAAATTTTGAATTGGGCCTTCCAGAACGTTTTTTGAAGCTGGGTTGCTTCTGGAGGAAGCAACCCAGCTCGCCTGGGCGAGCTAAGGTCGCCTGGGCGAGCTGGGCGGCAACCTCCTCCCCCTTTTTCCTATAAAAAGGCTGAAGGGGGCTGTTCTAAGGATCCCTCAGCCCCCTGGCTATGTATTTCAGCTGTTTTGGGTGAAAAAAATTGTTTCCGTGAAGAAAATCCAAGCCGAGGTGCTTCCGTAACGCTTCCGAGATGTTTCCGTAAGCAAATCCGTGAAGGTTTTCGTCCGTTCTTCATCGTTCTTCGTCTGTTCTTCGTTCTTCAACGGGTAAGTTTTCGAATCCGAGACTTTCAATTCATTTCTTGTTTTTTTAAGCTTTCATCTTTATTTTCGATTTCTTTTCTTCCGTCTTTAACGCGCTTTTACCGTTTATTTAAGCCGTTTTCTCATCTAAATAATGATAAAATGAATTTCAACCGATCATTTGTGTTGTAATCTCATTTAATCACTTTTAAAATGAAATCTAACCGATCGTTCACGCTATAACCTCGGTTAAACCAAAAAAAGTAAAATAATAATAAAATAATCAAAATATCTTGAAAAATAATAATAAAATAATCAAAATATCTTTGAATAAAATAAATTAAAAAAATCAATCGGACGTTTTTCTTTGGAAGTTTCCTTGAATGAATTGATTAATAACCAAAGTGAAACTAAGACTAAAATAGACTCACAAATCAAGTTTTGTCCGAAAATCACTAAAAACCGTTTTAAGGTCCAACGCCTTAAACGGTCCTCTTTGCTTTTATCGGTTAACATGGACCGTTCAAAAGCATAAAATCAACATGTAACTTTACCGCTTTTGCAAGAACTACGTAGGTCTGAGTTCCTCATTGAGGATACGTAGGAGCAAAAGCCCCGCTTTTGTCGACCACCCCAAGAGATCGTTAATGGTCCAATGCCTTAACGTTTCTCTCCTTTCAAAAACAAGAGATCGTTAATGGTCCAACGCCTTAACGTTTCTCCCCTTTCAAAATCAAAAGACCGTTTAATGGTTCAACACCTTAAATGACCTTTTGTTCAATAAAAACATATTTTGCAAAAAAGACAAAAACAACTTAACCAAACACTTTGTTCCAAAAGAACTACGTAGGTCTGATTTTCTCATCCCAAATTGAGGAATACGTAGGAGCAAAGGGAAACACCCTTGTCGACCACAAAAAGAGAAAATATAAAAAGGCTATAAAGGATATAAGAACATAAAAGGGAACATAAAAATCAAAGTCATGTTTGCACATTCGATTAAAGGCTGCCGTCCCTTAGGACGGACGTGTGGGGTGCTAATACCTTCCCCGTGCGTAAATACAACTCCCGAACCTTTCACTAAAAAGTTCGTAGATCGCGTCTTTTCCGGTTTTTCCGACGTTTTCCTCAAATAAACGTTGGTGGCGACTCCGCGCGTATTCCTTTCGTGGAACACGCATCCCGCGAGTCACGCGTCACCCTCCCGCCGAAGGGTAGGTTGCGACAGTTGGCGACTCCACTGGGGACTGTTTTTAGAGAGTTAGGCCATTTAATTTTGTGCAATGTTTTACCGTGACTTACCCCTTTGTTGGTTTCCTTTCATTATGTTCTTGTGTATATAAACTCTTTGTTGCTTTTAGTGCGTTTTAAAATGTATGCATGAAGTAAATATTTATTCATTTGATGCACACGAACACCAACACTATTTGCACACACTGTGAGTGAAAAAGGGCCCTATACCCGGGTTCATGGGAACATAAGGAGTGGAGGTGAATCTGTGATCATGCTAGGTCTCCGACTTGCTTGATTACAGTGAACCCTCATCTAGAGCTTTTCTCTTTGAAAACTTATTGTTGCTAGTAGTCCCTACTGCTGCAATATGTTCTTCGAAGGGGATGATACCTCTAGAAACCATCAAGAGAGATATGACTACCTTGGGGATTATTGCTAAAAGCCTAGTTAGTTCTCTCCCTTATAGGTCCCTTAAATAGGGGCACGGAGCAAACACGCTGCGTGCCATTTTTCACACTGCCATGCATAAGTATCATATACCCGTTTGCTTATGTTCAGTGAATATTATCATACTATGTACATCCCCGTATTGTACCTTTCGCATGTGCATCATGTGCGGGTTCCGTCTTAATCCCCTCTCTTGGGCAAACCAACGGAGGGTCCGTGTCACCTTCTTAAATACATACGTTGGGCACTTTGCTACCCCAAGACGTTGTATCTAAGAAGGAGACAATTTCCCGAGCTCCCGTATTCATAAATTGCATCCGTGTCATATGCATTCCTTCATGCATTCATCCATTCCACCCATGATAGATGTCGGAGTTTTGATTCGCACTAGATTTTATTTCACTTTAGTAAAACATGGGATCAAGTCAAAAGCCTTCGCTTAAAAAGAGGTTTTATCAAGTCAAAATCAAGAGCTTAGAGGTCACCAGTTTACGAAAGTTGGGGCAATTAATGGGTCAACTTCAACGGCAAGCCTTCCGCAAAGCCTATGGTAAGCATTTGGGACCTAGCTAGGGTAGAAGTCTCCATAGAACCAATTGCCTCCCTCGCCTAGTATTATGATCAGCCGTTGAGGTGCTTCATCTTTGGGGACTTCCAGCTATCACCAATGGTGGAAGAATTTGAAGAGATCCTAGGATGTCCTCTAGGGGGAAGGAAACCATACCTCTTCTCAGGGTTCTACCCCTCATTGGCCAGAATTTCTAAAAAAAGTCCAATTCTCGGCGCAGGAATTAGACCGCCAAAGGCAAGTCGAAAATGGGGTGGTCGGAATACCGAGAAAATATTTGGAGGTAAAAGCAAGAATCTTGGCAGATAAAGGCGAGTGGACCCCATTCATAGATATTCTCACACTGTTGATTTTCGAGGGAGTCCTCTTTCCAAATGTGGATGGGTTGGTGGACCTGGCAGCGATCGACGTTTTTCTCGCCTATCATAACCACAAGGAAAGTCCGGTTGTCGCTATGCTAGCCGACCTATATGACACCTTCGACCGAAGATGTGAAGAAAGCAATGCAAGGATTGTTTGCTGTACTCCAGCTCTCTATATGGGGCTGGTTTCACACCTTTTTCTCCAAGAAGGTAGGCCCGTCTATCCGCTACAAGGTTACCGCTCGTGCGTCGAAAAAGGAAAGGCGAATTGGGACCAACTCTTGGCTAGCATGGGGGGGCGTCTGTTAATTGGTTCCCTCGCTAGAAGGAAGGAAGAATCAAGATTCTATCTTCATGCGAAGGATGTCCAAATGTTCCCTTGATGGGAACAAGGGGTTGTATTAATTATAATCCCGTTCTCGCCATAAGACAGCTTGGCTACCCCATGAGAGGAGCGACATTAGACGAAAGCATCACGCCTTTCATCGCACGGGGTTTTAGTGACCACAACGCGAGGGTACTCCAAGGAGTTCGCAAGGCATGGGATGCGGCGTGAAGAAAGGACAAAGAGCTTAGGGGAAGCAGTAATGGGAGCATCGGCGGCTATCATAAGTGGCTGAGAGTCCGGACACAAGGATTGGATTGGCTCCCAAATCTAAAGACTGTGAGAGACGATGAGGTTAAAGCTTCGGAAGAAAGTGATGAGGTACAAGCCCTAAAGGCAGAGCTTGAAAGAGCCCGGGTAGTCGAAGAGAAGTTCAAGTCCATAGCCATCAAAGTCTGAAAAGAGTATGATGAACTAAGGGACGTCAATATGGCCACCGCTGAAGCCTTGGAACGAGAAACCAAGAAGGCCTGAAAGGAAGAACACGACCAAAGCAAAGTTTTGAGGGGCTTTATAGGGCAGCAATAGTGAGCTCAAGCTCCGAAGAGGTGAAAGGAATCATCACGGGTCAAAGGCATGATCTTGAAGGACGAGCTAAAGGTTTGCCTTAGGTCGAAAAGAAATTTGTCCCAACAGTTAAGCAAGACTGAAGGGAATATGTGGGCCATCATCGATAAGTGCAAAGAGAAGCTAAATCTAGCGGCGACTCACGAGCAAAGGCTAGAGGATGAGTACGCCAAGATATCAGCAGAAAGGGAAGCAAGGGAAAAGGTAATTGATTCATTGCACCAAGAGGCAACAATGTGGACGGACCGATTTGCTCTTACTTTGAACAGGAGTCAAGAACTTCCCCCATTGCTAGCCAAGGCCAAAGCAGTGGCGGACACCTACCCCGCCCCCGAGGAGATCCACGGACTTCTCAGCTATTGTCAGCATATGATAGACTTAATGGACCATATGATTAGAAACCGCTAGGAAGTTTGTATTGTCGCTCAGATCTTGATTAGTTATAACTTTTTAAAAAAAAATGAGTTTATCCCACGTTTTTACTCCAAAAATCAGTGCGAATCAAGTCACTCCCACATTTTATCTCTAGCATGCATTGTATGTTAGTCTCGTCCTTTGTCACGGGAAGCCGGAAGGTCCATATCACCTTCTTAATTGTACACATGGGGCACTGCGCCCCCAAATACGCAAGTAAGAAGAGATAATTTTCCGGGCTCTCGTGTCCGTAAAATGCATTCATATCATGCATCGCATAAACATCTCTTCATGGCATCATAATGAACATATCGTTCCTGCATTTGTCTGTTATCATATTACAGCCTCACATTTTGCATGAGTCATGGCATCATCATGCATATGCGTTCAACAAACTTTTTGATCTGCAAAATTGCATACCATTTGTTTTCATGTTTGCTCATCCTTGCGTTTTCCTCTACAAAACAAAAACAAAAAAAGGGGAAGCGTGAAACTTCACACTACCTTCTTAGTTGCATGTGTTAGGCACCATGAGCCAACCATGTTGGGATCATAAACCCATTTCTAAAAAAAAAAAAAAAAAAAATTTCAAAATCAAAATCACAAAATAGGGAAAGAATGTCATGAACATTGTACAAATTTCCATTACAAGTCTGCATTTACCAAAATTTCACGACAAAGGTTGCATGCATCTGCATCCCCAAAAATTATGTTAACTGCATAGATTTCCTACATCTAATGTCCAAATCTTGTGGATTTGGGATGACCGGCCCTCTCGATAAGTCGATCTCTTGCTTTCTCATAAGGGTGGACCCTTGGGTACTTGTACCTATTACCTTTAGAGGACTACACGTCCTCGCCTTGAGAGGACTACATGTCCTCGCCATCAGAGGACTACATGTCCTCGCCATGAGAGGACTACACGTCCTCACCTTTAGAGGATTACATGTCCTCACCTTCAGAGGGCTACATGTCCTCGCCATCAGAGGACTTCATGTCCTCGCCATCAGAGGGCTGCACGCCCTCACCTCCAGAGGACTACCTGTCCTCGCCGAGAGAGGGCTACACGCCCTCACCTTGGGTACTAGTTACCCTCACCGTTGAGAGGACTACACGTCCTCGCCATCAGAGGGCTGCACGCCCTCACCTTCAGAGGACTACACGTCCTCGCCTTGAGAGGGCTACACGCCCTCACCTTGGGTACTAGTTACCCTCACCGTTGAGAGGACTACACGTCCTCGCCTTGAGAGGACTACACGTCCTCGCCATCAGAGGGCTGCACGCCCTCGCCTTCAGAGGACTACACGTCCTTGCCTTGAGAGGGCTGCACGCCCTCACCTTCAGAGGACTACACGTCCTCGCCTTGAGAGGGCTACACGCCCGCACCTTGGGTACTAGTTACCCTCACCGTTGAGAGGACTACACGTCCTCGCCTTGAGAGGACTACATGTCCTCACCTTCAGAGGGCTACATGTCCTCGCCATCAGAGGAGTTCATGTCCTCGCCATCAGAGGGCTACACGCCCTCACCTTGGGTACTAGTTACCCTCACCGTTAAGAGGACTACACGTCCTCGCCTTGAGAGGACTACATGTCCTCACCTTCAGAGGGCTACATGTCCTCGCCTTGAGAGGGCTACATGTCCTCACCTTCAGAGGGCTGCACGCCGTCACCTTCAGAGGACTACACGTCCTCGCCTTGAGAGGGCTACACGCCCTCACCTTGGGTACTAGTTACCCTCACCGTTGAGAGGACTACACGTCCTCGCCTTGAGAGGACTACATGTCCTCACCTTCAGAGGGCTGCAAGCCCTCACCTTCAGAGGACTACATGTCCTCGCCTTGAGAGGGCTACACACCCTCACCTTGGGTACTAGTTACCCTCACCGTCAGAGGGCTACACGCCCTCACCTTGAAAGGACTACACGTCCTCGCCAGCAGAGGGCTGCACGCCCTCACCTCCAGAGGACTACACCTCCTCGCCTTGAGAGGACTACATGTCCTCACCTTCAGAGGGCTGCAAGCCCTCACCTTCAGAGGACTACATGTCCTCGCCTTGAGAGGGCTACACGCCCTCACCTTGGGTACTAGTTACCCTCGCTGTCAGAGGGCTACACGCCCTCACCTTGAAAGGACTACACGTCCTCGCCAGCAGAGGGCTGCACGCCCTCACCTCCAGAGGACTACACCTCCTCGCCTTGAGAGGGCTGCACGCCCTCACCTTTAGAGGGCTACGTGTCCTTATTTTCAGTGTGCTCGACATCCACACCTTAAAAGAATTTAAGGTCCTCTGCCCTTAAATGCTTAACCGAGACTTGCACTTCCGGTTAAGGGGCCAGTAGTTTCCTTTTAACGGTTCCTGGGCCACCCCCTGATATTGGAGGAGGGCCAACTGTGCGAGCACAACCAGAGAGGGAGGCTATCACACAGCTATTATGCATACCGGGGCAAGATTTCACCCGGGCCACTGCAAAGAGACGAGTGTGGATCATGCGCACCAACATGACCACTCTTATACAGATATAGGTGACATTGTTACTTAGCAACATTCTGCCCAGCGACCGCAATGCCAATCTCCCCCTGCAAAAGTATCAGTTGGTCTGTGTCGTCCCGACATGGGTAAGTATGCATATGGTTCAACTGATTTCTGATGCCATCTATTGTTTGCAGGGATCGCACCCACAAAGACACCCAGTGGACCTGAAGAAGTCCAACAGGGCCCTGGGGTTTCCAGCTCTAATTACGGGCCTCTGTCATTTCTACGGAGTGCCCGTCGACCCCAACAAGTTCATCAGGCCCCTATTAATCAGGCTTTCATCAAGAAGTACTGCACCCTCAGGCAGACGCAGGGCGAGACACCACAGTAGCATTAGGATGGCCGGTAGCGGGCAATAGACGCACCGCCACCACCTTTAGAGTTCACCTCTGCTCATCCACAAAAAAGTTAGAGCGTTGCCTACGACACATGGCCGACCCATAGGCGACCAAGTCCAAAGCCAAAGGTAAGCAAAGTACTAGGTCAGTGACTGACAAGTCATAACGCGTCCAGCTAAAGACGTTAAAGAAGCGCTACTAGGAGGCAACCTAGTACCTTTTGAATCTATGCTTGTTATTTGATCGCTTTTCATAGTAAGACACACCTAGTTGCTCATGATCCTAGGAATTTAAATAAAACGAGCACAAGCTCGGAAGGTAGTCATACCTCAGAAAATATATATATGTATGTTTAGGTAGAAAGATACCTTAGATATGCATGTATGTAAACAAAAACACACTTCACAAAATATATATATGTATGTTTAGGTAGCAAGATACCTTAGATATGCATGTATGTAGCAAAAAGATACCTCACAAAATATATATATGTATGTTTAGGTAGCAAGATACCTTGGATATGCGTGTATGTAGCAAAAAAATACCTCACAAAACGTATATATGTATGTTTAGGTGGCAAGATACCTTGGATATGCATGTATATAGCAAAAATACCTCACAAAAATATGCACATGTTTAGGTAGCAAAATACCTCATGAAAAAAAAAAAAAAAAAGAAGAAGAAAAAAAAACAAACAAGAAAAAGAAATAAACAAATGATAATGATAAAAAAAAAAAAGAAGGAGAAAAAAGAAAAAATAAGTTGTCAAAGCTGAAAAACCAACATGCTTTTGAAAAGAGATGACTTCCAACTTTTCTTTGAAAAAATTCATAACCAATTTTTGAAAAAAAAAAAGTGTGTATACACCTGAAGGGTGAACGCTGTGAAAATTTTCCCGGACGCCCGAAATGGACTCGGATGAATGCACAAATTGATAAAAGAACATATTTTGGAAACATTGGGTTGATTAAAATAGAGGAAATGAATCCTGAGCCCTAGCATCACATGACCATAAAAATTTGACACTTGAGTGTCCGCATAGGTGCATGCATGACCAGTTTTGCATAAAGTTTCCGAATCATCATTTTTGCATTTGTGTCATGGAAATAATGTGAGGCATCCCTTTTTATCCTTGAACCAAACCAAACCCTGACATGTATCATGTCTAGCCATTCTACAAGCCTTGAGCCAAAATCCTGACTCACCATAAACCTTACCCTCGGAAGCAAAAAAAAAAAAAAGAAGAAGAAGGAAAGGAAATTTCCAACCAAAGAGAAAGCAAAAAAGGAAGGAAAGGAAATTCCCAATCAAAGAGAAAGCAAAAAAGGAAGGAAAGGAAATTCCCAATCAAAGAGTGGGAGAAAGCAAAAAGAAAAGAAAGAAAATTCCCAACCAAAGAATGGGAGAAAGTAAAAAAGGAAGGAAAGAAAGTTCTTGATCAAAGAAACTAGAAGAAATGTGCAGAAAGGTCTTTTGACCAGACAATATCTGAACAATACAGAATTGTCACCAAATGAACAAAAAAGGAAGGAAAGGAAACCACGACCTAAAATGGTCTTCTCCCTTTGATTGCCAACCAAAATCCCGTGCGCTAGCGACTTTTTTTTCCTCGCCCCGCACTAAACAAAAAAAAATAGAAAAAGAAAAAGCCAGGAAAATCAAAAGCCAAAAACACACAAAAGCCGAAAAAAACCCACCAAAAGAACCCATTCCCAAGGGAAGCCCTATTGATCCATGATCACGCATGTAATTTTTGATTTGATAGGAAATAATTTGCAAAGTCAAGTCATGACATATCTATGGTTCGGAATTAGGATGAAACACTTACCTGTGCGAGATTGATACACTTTGAGTGATTTTCTTCTATTTTTGTCGAACCCAGTGTTTCCTCTAAATGGTCATTTAGAAACGAAATGCTAACATCCAAAATCTCATTTATGGTTATGAGAAAATTTCATCAGCATACTCTCCTTCCCCGGTAGACGCGTTGTTTTTCACTCAAAAAGGCATATGCTGCTCTAATCAGTTGGAATATTTGTCTCTTTGCTAAAGCATGTTTGCGTTTTAGTGGAGAAAACACCGAGACTTTTTCAAAGTCTCACAAGTTATCCAGAACTACGTAGGTCTGAGTTCCTCATTGGAGGATACGTAGGAGCAAGAGCCTCGCTTTTGTCGACCACACCGCCTTTTGTTGCCATGACTCAAGAGCTGGTAGCCTGCGGAGACACCTTACGGTTATCCGCACCTCGTCATTCAGTGACCCCAAGTGTGATTGACGAGCAGAGACCAATATGGTCATCTGCACCCTTTCCGGAGATGCCATCATTTTCCGATGGAGACTTTTCAAGTCTCACAAGTTATCAAGAACTACGTAGGTCTGAATTCCTCATTGGAGGATACGTAGGAGCAAGAGCCTTGCTTTTGTCGGCCGCCCCATAATCTTTGTCATACTGACCCTGAGGTCATGTGACATGCACCCTTGTATCATCCAGAGGCGGCGGGCCCGATGATACGCGGAGATACCTTACGGTTATCCGCACCCTTTTGTCATCCAGAGGCGGCGGGCCCGATGACAAGCAGAGACCAAGTTTGGTCATTCTGCACCCTTGTATCATCCAGAGGCGGCGGGCCCGATGATACGCGGAGATACCTTACGGTTATCCGCACCCTTTTTGTCATCCAGAGGCGGCGGGCCCGATGACAAGCAGAGACCAAGTTTGGTCATTCTGCACCCTTGTATCATCCAGAGGCGGCGGGCCCGATGATACGCGGAGATACCTTACGGTTATCCGCACCCTTTTTGTCATCCAGAGGCGGCGGGCCTGATGACAAGCAGAGACCAAGTTTGGTCATTCTGCACCCTTGTATCATCCAGAGGCGGCGGGCCCGATGATACGCGGAGATACCTTACGGTTATTCGCACCCTTTTGTCATCCAGAGGCGGCGGGCCCGATGACAAGCAGAGACCAAGTTTGGTCATTCTGCACCCTTGTATCATCCAGAGGCGGCGGGCCCGATGATACGCGGAGATACCTTACGGTTATTCGCACCCTTTTGTCATCCAGAGGCGGCGGGCCCGATGACAAGCAGAGACCAAGTTTGGTCATTCTGCACCCTTGTATCATCCAGACGCGGCGGGCCCGATGATACGCGGAGATACCTTACGGTTATTCGCACCCTTTTGTCATCCAGAGGCGGCGGGCCCGATGACAAGCAGAGACCAAGTTTGGTCATTCTGCACCCTTGTATCATCCAGAGGCGGCGGGCCCGATGATACGCGGAGATACCTTACGGTTATTCGCACCCTTTTGTCATCCAGAGGCGGCGGGCCCGATGACAAGCAGAGACCAGTTTGGTCATTCTGCACCCTTGTATCATCCAGAGGCGGCGGGCCCGATGATACGCGGAGATACCTTACGGTTATCCGCACCCTTTTGTCATCCAGAGGCGGCGGGCCCGATGACAAGCAGAGACCAAGTTTGGTCATTCTGCACCCTTGTATCATCCAGAGGCGGCGGGCCCGATGATACGCGGAAATACCCGAGTGGTTATCCGTATAAACATTCTTTTGCTATCTGTAAGACAGAACGCTTGATAGCATGCAGAGGCTGACACAGTCTTCTGCACCTTTTGTTCCTCCGGGAACAACAAGTCATTTACATGCGGAAATTTCATGGTCACCCGCGACTCTCGTCAACCGAGAGGAGCGAAATTAGTGTCATACACAGATTTTCGTCCGGGGACCTTTGCTTGATGACATGCGACCATTCTTTGGTCCTTGTGAGGTGCTTGGCATCCATCATTAGGCAATTTGTGAAATTCTAGGAACGACAAGTCATGGTCACCCACGACTCTCGTCAACCGAGAGGAGCGAAATTAGTGTCATACACTGATATTCGTCCGGGGACCTTTGCTTGATGACATGCGACCATTCTTTGGTCCTTGTGAGGTGCTTGACACCCATCATTAGGCAATTTGTGATATTCTGGGAACAACAAGTCATTTGCATGTGGAGATTTTATGGTCACCCGCGACTCTCGTCAAATCGAGAGGAACGAAATTAGTGTCTTATCTTTACTTTCCTTTTATCTCCAATAAAAGACAAGTAAAGAGGGGCAACTGTCATACCCTAATTTCGTCCGGGGACCTTTGCTTGATGACATGCGACCTTTCTTTGGTCCTTGTGAGGTGCTTGGTACCCATCATTAGGCAGTTTGTGAAATTCCAGGACATGCCGAAAAACCAAAAAATATTGATGCACAATCCGTAAGTTTCCGTGACACACCGGAAATCAAATGGAAGCATCGTTGCATAATTAAGTGAGGTTCCGTAACATTCCGTAAGTCAAAAAGGGGATGATTATGTAATCCGCAAGGTTCCGTAACATTACGGAAAGAAAACAAGTATCGTTACGAAATTCGTAAGTTTCCGTAACTTTACGAAAAAAGAATCACCAAAAAAAGCCAAAGGGGGGTGTATTTAGTAAAAATGGGGGGTGCAAACAGTAATTTTCGAATCTGGGCCCTTCTAGAGGTTTCTGGGCAATTTCTTGCTTAAGATTGAAGTAACCTAGCTCGCCTGGGCGAGCTGAGCTCGCCTGGGCAAGGTAGATGGCCACCACACCCCCCGTTTTGTTGAAAAATGGGATTCCGAGGCTTCCGGGACACCCGTAATGCTTCCGTAAAATTCCCATAACTCTAAATAAGCATAATTAACTTAATATGGGTGAGACGGAAGAGAAAAAAAGAAGAAAATCAAGTCCTATATGCTTCCGTAAGGCTTCCGTAACTTTTCCGTAAATTACGAAAGAGGGGGGGTGAACTTATCAAAATTGGGGGGGTGCAAATAGCAATTTCGAAATTTTGAATTGGGCCTTCAAGAACGTTTTTTGAAGCTGGGTTGCTTCTGGAGGAAGCAACCCAGCTCGCCTGGGCGAGCTAAGGTCGCCTGGGCGAGCTAAGGTCGCCTGGGCGAGCTGGGCGGCAACCTCCTCCCCCTTTTTCCTATAAAAAGGCTGAAGGGGGCTGTTCTAAGGATCCCTCAGCCCCCTGGCTATGTATTTCAGCTGTTTTGGGTGAAAAAAATTGTTTCCGTGAAGAAAATCCAAGCCGAGGTGCTTCCGTAACGCTTCCGAGATGTTTCCGTAAGCAAATCCGTGAAGGTTTTCGTCCGTTCTTCATCGTTCTTCGTCCGTTCTTCGTTCTTCAACGGGTAAGTTTTCGAATCCGAGACTTTCAATTCATTTCTTGTTTTTTTAAGCTTTCATCTTTATTTTCGATTTCTTTTCTTCCGTCTTTAACGCGCTTTTACCGTTTATTTAAGCCGTTTTCTCATCTAAATAATGATAAAATGAATTTCAACCGATCATTTGTGTTGTAATCTCATTTAATCACTTTTAAAATGAAATCTAACCGATCGTTCACGCTATAACCTCGGTTAAACCAAAAAAGTAAAATAATAATAAAATAATCAAAATATCTTGAAAAATAATAATAAAATAATCAAAATATCTTTGAATAAAATAAATTAAAAAAATCAATCGGACGTTTTTCTTTGGAAGTTTCCTTGAATGAATTGATTAATAACCAAAGTGAAACTAAGACTAAAATAGACTCACAAATCAAGTTTTGTCCGAAAATCACTAAAAACCGTTTTAAGGTCCAACGCCTTAAACGGTCCTCTTTGCTTTTATCGGTTAACATGGACCGTTCAAAAGCATAAAATCAACATGTAACTTTACCGCTTTTGCAAGAACTACGTAGGTCTGAGTTCCTCATTGAGGATACGTAGGAGCAAAAGCCCCGCTTTTGTCGACCACCCCAAGAGATCGTTAATGGTCCAATGCCTTAACGTTTCTCTCCTTTCAAAAACAAGAGATCGTTAACGGTCCAACGCCTTAACGTTTCTCCCCTTTCAAAATCAAAAGACCGTTTAATGGTTCAACACCTTAAATGACCTTTTGTTCAATAAAAACATATTTTGCAAAAAAGACAAAAACAACTTAACCAAACACTTTGTTCCAAAAGAACTACGTAGGTCTGATTTTCTCATCCCAAATTGAGGAATACGTAGGAGCAAAGGGAAACACCCTTGTCGACCACAAAAAGAGAAAATATAAAAAGGGTATAAAGGATATAAGAACATAAAAGGGAACATAAAAATCAAAGTCATGTTTTCACATTCGATTAAAGGCTGCCGTCCCTTAGGACGGACGTGTGGGGTGCTAATACCTTCCCCGTGCGTAAATACAACTCCCGAACCTTTCACTAAAAAGTTCGTAGATCGCGTCTTTTCCGGTTTTTCTGACGTTTTCCTCAAATAAACGTTGGTGGCGACTCCGCGCGTATTCCTTTCGTGGAACACGCATCCCGCGAGTCACGCGTCGCCCTCCCGCCGAAGGGTAGGTTGCGACAGTGGAGAATGCATGAATGACAATCAATTCATGGGGCTCCGGATAAGATTTGAGGTGGAGGATTGACGAATAGCGCTAGGCAATAAATTCCTGGGGCTCCAGACTCGATGGTGGAGGATGCATTAACGATAATCAATTCAAGGGGCTCCGGGTAAGATTTAAGGGTGGAGGATAGACGAACAGCGCTAGACAATCAATTCGTGGGGCTCCAGACTCGATGGTGGAGGATGCATGAATGACAATCAATTCATGGGGCTCCGGATAAGATTTGAGGGTGGAGGATAGATGAACAGCGCTAGGCAATCAATTCGTGGGGCTCCAGGCTCGATGGTGGAGGATGCATGAGTGACAATCAATTCATGGGTCTCCGGATGAAATTTGAGGGTGGTGGATAGACGAACAGTGCTAGACAATCAATTCGTGGGGCTTCAGACTCGATGGGGGAGGATGCATGAATGGCAATCAATTCATGGAGCTCCGGATAAGATTTGAGGGTGGAGGATAGACGAACATCGCTAGGCATTCAATTCGTGGGGCTCTAGACTCGATGGTGGAGGATGCATGAATGACAATTGATTCATGGGGCTCCGGATAAGATTTGAGGGTGGAGGATAGATGAACAACGCTAGGCATTCAATTCGTGGGAATCCAGACTCAATGGTGGAGGATGCATGAATGATAATCAATTCATGGGGCTCCAGATAAGATTTTAGTGTGGAGGATATACGAACATCGCTAGGCATTCAATTCGTGGGGCTCCAAACTCGATGGTGGAGGATGCATGAATGACAATCAATTCGTGGGGCACCGGATTATATTTGAGGGTGGAGGATAGATGAACAACGCTAGGCAATCAATTCGTGGGGTTCCAGACTCAATGGTGGAGGATGCATGAATGACAATCACTTCATGGGGCTCCGAATAAGATTTGAGGGTTGAGGATAGACGAACAGTGCTAGGAAAGCAATTCGTGGGGCTCGAGACTCGATGGTGGAGGATGCATGAAGGACAATCAATTCATGGGGCTGTGGGTTAGATTTGAGGGTGGACGATAGACGAACAGCGCTAGGAAATCAATTCGTGGGGCTCCAGACTGGATGGTGGAGGATGCATGAATGACAATCAAATCATGGGGCTTTAGATAGGATTTGAGGGTGGAGGATAGACGAACAGCGCTAGGCAATCAATTTGTGGGGCTCAAGCGTCGATGGTGGAGGTTGCAGGAATGATAATCAATTCATGGGCCTCTGGATAAGATTTGAGGGTGGAGGATAGACGAACAGTGCTAGGCAATCAATTCGTGGGGCTCCAGACTCGATGGTGGAGGAAGCATGAATGACTATCAATTCATGGGGCCCTGGATAAGATTTGTGGGTGAAGGATAGATGAACAGCGCTAGGCATTCAATTCGTGGGGCTCCAGACTCGATGGTGGAGGATGCATGAAGGAAATCAGTTCATGGGGCTGTGGGTAAGATTTGAGGGTGGAGGATAGACGAAAAGCGCTAGGAAATCAATTCGTGGGGCTCCAGACTGGATGGTGGAGGATGCATGAATGTCAATCAATTCATGGGGCTCCGGATAAGATTTGAGAGAGGAGGATAGATGAACAGCGCTAGGCAATCAATTCGTGGGGCTCCAGGCTTGATGGTGGAGGATGCATGAATGACAATCAATTCATGGGGCTCCGGATAAAATTTGAGGGTGGTGGGTAGACGAACAGCGCTAGGCAATCAATTCGTGTGGCTTCAGACTCGAAGGTGGAGGATGCATGAATGACAATCAATTCATGGGCCTCTGGATAAGATTTGACGGTGGAGGATAGACGAACATTGCTAGGAAATCACTTCGTGGGGCTCCAGACTCGATGGTGGAGGAAGCATGAATGACTATCAATTCATGGGGCTCTGGATAAGATTTAAGGGTGAAGGATAGATGAACAACGTTAGGCAATCAATTCGTGGGGCTCCAGACTCGATGGTCGAGGATGCATGAATGACAATCAATTCATGGGGCTCCGGTAAAGATTTGAGGGTAGAGGATAGACGAACAGCGCTAGACAATCAATTTGTGGGGCTCCAGACTCGATGGTGGAGGATGCATTAATGACAATCAATTCATGGGGCTCCGGATAAGATTTGAGGGTGGAGGATAGATGAACAGCGCTAGGCAATCAATTCGTGGGGCTCCAGGCTCGATGGTGGAGGATGCATGAATGACAATCAATTCATGGGGCTCCGGATAAAATTTTAGGGTGGTGGATAGACGAACAGTGCTAGGCAATCAATTCGTGGGGTTTCAGACTCGATAGTGGAGGATGCATGAATGGCAATCAATTCATGGGGCTCTGGATAAGATTTGAGGTGGAGGATAGACGAATAGCGCTAGGCAATAAATTCGTGAGGCTCCAGACTCGATGGTGGAGGATGCATGAATGATAATCAATTCATGGGGCTCCGGGTAAGATTTGAGGGTGGAGGATAGACGAACAGTGTAGGGCAATAAATTCGTGGGGCTCTAGACTCGATGGTGCAGGATGCAAGAATGACAATCAATTCATGGGGCTCCGGATAAGATTTGAGGGTGGAGGATAGATGAACAATGCTAGGCAATCAATTCGTGGGGCTCCAGACTCGATGGTGGAGGATGCATGAATGACAATCAATTCACGGGGCTCCAGACAAGATTTGAGGATGGAGGATAGACGAACGGCGCTAGGCAATCAATTCATGGGGCTCCAGAATCGATGGTGGAGGATGCATGAACGAAATCAATTCATGGGGCTGTGGGTAAGATTTGAGGGTGGAGGATAGACGAAAAGCGCTAGGAAATCAATTCGTGGGGCTCCAGACTTGATGGTGGAGGATGCATGAATGACAATCAATTCATGGGGCTCCGAATAAGATTTGAGGGTGGAGGATAGACGAACAGTGCTAGGCAATCAATTTGTGGGGCTCAAGAGTCGATGGTGGAGGCTGCAGGAATGATAATCAATTCATGGGCCTCTGGATAAGATTTGAGGGTGGAGGATAGACGAACAGTGCTAGGCAATAAATTCATGGGGCTCCAGACTCGATGGTGGAGGAAGCTTGAATGACTATCAATTCATGGGGCTCTGGATAAGATTTGTGGGTGAAGGATAGATGAACAGCTTTAGGCAATCAATTCGTGGGGCTCCAGACTCGATGGTGGAGGATGCATGAATGACAATCAATTCATGGGCCTCTGGATAAGATTTGACGGTGGAGGATAGACGAACATTGCTAGGAAATCACTTCGTGGGGCTCCAGACTCGATGGTGGAGGAAGCATGAATGACTATCAATTCATGGGGCTCTGGATAAGATTCAAGGGTGAAGGATAGATGAACAGCGCTAGACAATCAATTCGTGGGGCTCCAGACTCGATGGTGGAGGATGCATTAATGACAATCAATTCATGGGGCTCCGGATAAGATTTGAGGGTGGAGGATAGATGAACAGTGCTAGGCAATCAATTCGTGGGGCTCCAGACTCGATGGTCGAGGATGCATGAATGACAATCAATTCATGGGGCTCCGGTAAAGATTTGAGGGTAGAGGATAGACGAACAGCGCTAGACAATCAATTTGTGGGGCTCCAGACTCGATGGTGGAGGATGCATTAATGACAATCAATTCATGGGGCTCCGGATAAGATTTGAGGGTGGAGGATAGATGAACAGCGCTAGGCAATCAATTCGTGGGGCTCCAGGCTCGATGGTGGAGGATGCATGAATGACAATCAATTCATGGGGCTCCGGATAAGATTTGAGGGTGGAGGATAGATGAACAGCGCTAGGCAATCAATTCGTGGGGCTCCAGGCTCGATGGTGGAGGATGCATGAATCACAATCTATTCATGGGGCTCTGGATAAAATTTTAGGGTGGTGGATAGACGAACAGTGCTAGGCAATCAATTCGTTGGGTTTCAGACTCGATGGTGGAGGATGCATTAATGACAATCAATTCATGGGGCTCCGGATAAGATTTGAGGGCGGAGGATAGATGAACAATGCTAGGCAATCAATTCGTGGGGCTCCAGGCTCGATGGTGGAGGATGCATGAATCACAATCAATTCACGGGACTCCAGACAAGATTTGAGGATGGAGGATAGACGAACGGCGCTAGGCAATCAATTCATGGGGCTCCAGACTCGATGGTGGAGGATGCATGAAGGAAATCAATTCATGGGGCTGTGGGTAAGATTTGAGGGTGGAGGATAGACGAAAAGCGCTAGACAATCAATTCGTGGGGCTCCACACTCGATGGTGGAGGATGCATTAATGACAATCAATTCATGGGGCTCCGGATAAGATTTGAGGCTGGAGGATAGATGAACAGCGCTAGCAAATCAATTCGTGCGGCCTCAGGCTCGATGGTGGAGGATGCAAGAATAACAATAAATTCATGGGGGCACCGGAAAAAATTTGGGGATGGGGGATTAATGAACAGGACTAGGCAATCAATTCTTGGGGCTCCCATCTCATTGGTGGTGGAATCATGAATGGCAATCATTTCTTGGGGCTCCGGATAAAATTTTAGGGTGGCGGATAGACGACCAGTTCTAGGCAATAATTTGTGGGGGTTTAAGACTCGATGGTGGGGGATCCATGAATAGCAATCAATTCATGGGGCCTTGGAAAAGATTTGAGGTGGAGGATAGACGAATAGCGCTAGGCAATAAATTCGTGGGGCTCCAGACTCGATGGTCGAGGATGCATGAATGATAATCAATTCATGGGCCTCCGGGTAAGATTTGAGGGTGGAGGATAGACGAACAGTGTAGGGCAATAAATTCGTGGGGCTCTAGACTCGATGGTGCAGGATGCATGAATGACAATCAATTTATGGGGCTCTGGATAAGATTTGAGGGTGGAGGATAGATGAACAACGCTAGGAATTCAATTCGTGGGGCTCCAGACTCAATGGTGGAGGATGCATGAATGACAATCAATTTGTGGGGCTCCGGTAAAGATTTGAGGGTAGAGGATAGACGAACAGCGCTAGACAATCAATTCGTGGGGCTCCAGATTCGATGGTGGAGGATGCATGAATGACAATCAATTCATGGGGCTCTGGATAAGATTTGAGGGTGGAGGATAGATGAACAGCGCTAGGCAATCAATTCGTGGGGCTCCAGGCTCGATGGTGGAGGATGCATGAATGATAATCAATTCATGGGGCTCCGGATAAAATTTTAGGGTGGTGGATAGATGAACAGTGCTAGGCAATCAATTCGTGGGGTTTCAGACTCGATGGTGGAGGATGCATGAATGGCAATCAATTCATGGGGCTCTGGATAAGATTTGAGGGTGGAGGATAGACGAACAGTGCTAGGCAATCAATTCATGGGGTTCCAGACTCGATGGTGGAGGAAGCATGAATGACTATCAATTCATGGGGCTCTGGATAAGATTTGTGGGTGAAGGATAGATGAACAGCGTTAGGCAATCAATTCATGGGGATCCAGACTCGATGGTCGAGGATGCATGAGTGACAATCAATTCATGGGGCTCCGGTAAAGATTTGAGGGTAGAGGATAGACGAACAACGCTAGACAATCAATTCGTGGGGCTCCAGATTCGATGGTGGAGGATGCATGAATGACAATCAATTCATGGGGCTCCGGATAAGATTTGAGGGAAGAGGATAGATGAACAGCGCTAGGCAATCAATTCGTGGGGCTCCAGGCTTGATGGTGGAGGATGCATGAATGACAATCAATTCATGGGGCTCCGGATAAAATTTGAGGGTGGTGGATAGACGAACAGCGCTAGGCAATCAATTCGTGCGGCTTCAGACTCGATGGTGGAGGATGCATGAATGACAATCAATTCATGGGCCTCTGGATAAGATTTGACGGTGGAGGATAGACGAACATTGCTAGGAAATCACTTCGTGGGGCTCCAGACTCAATGGTGGAGGAAGCATGAATGACTATCAATTCATGGGGCTCTGGATAAGATTTAAGGGTGAAGTATAGATGAACAACGTTAGGCAATCAATTCTTGGGGCTCCAGACTCGATGGTCGAGGATGCATGAATGACAATTAATTCATGGGGCTCCGGTAAAGATTTGAGGGTAGAGGATAGACGAACAGCGCTAGACAATCAATTCGTGGGGCTCCAGACTCGATGGTGGAGGATGCATGAATGACAATCAATTCATGGGGCTCCGGATAAAATTTTAGGGTGGTGGATAGACGAACAGTGCTAGGCAATCAATTCGTGGGGTTTAAGACTCGATGGTGGAGGATGCATGAATGACAATCAATTCATGGGGCTTGGATAAGATTTGAGGTGGAGGATAGACGAATAGCGCTAGGCAATAAATTCGTGGGGCTCCAGACTCGATGGTGGAGGATGCATGAATGATAATCAATTCATGGGGCTCCGGGTAAGATTTGAGGGTGGAGGATAGACGAACAGTGTAGGGCAATAAATTCGTGGGGCTCTAGACTCGATGGTGCAGGATGCATGAATGACAATCAATTCATGGGTGTCATACCCTAATTTCGTCCGGGGACCTTTGCTTGATGACATGCGACCTTTCTTTGGTCCTTGTGAGGTGCTTGGCACCCATCATTAGGCAATTTGTGAAATTCCAGGACATGCCGGAAAACCAAAAAATATTGATGCACAATCCGTAAGTTTCCGTGACACATCGGAAATCAAATGGAAGCATCGTTGCATAATTAAGTGAGATTCCGTAACATTCCGTAAGTCAAAAAGGGGATGATTATGTAATCCGCAAGGTTCCGTAACATTACGGAAAGAAAACAAGTATCGTTACGAGATTCGTAAGTTTCCGTAACTTTACGAAAAAAGAATCACCAAAAAAGGTAAGGGGGTGAACTTATCAAGATAGGGGTGTAAATAGCAATTCAAATCTAGGCTCTTCCAGAACATTTTGGAAGTTGGGTTGCTTAAGGAGGAAGCAACTAGGCGGCAAGCTCCTCCACGTTTTTGAAAAATGGTTTTCGGGGCTTCCGCGGCTTCCGTAATACTTCCGTAAAATTTCCGAAAACCTTGGGTAAGCATATTCCACTTAACATTGGTAAAAGGGAAAAGAAAAAAGATGAAAATCAAATTCGAAAACAGTTCCGTAAGGCTTCCGTAACTTTTCCGTAAAATACGAAAAGGGGGGTGAACTTAGTAATTCGGGTGCGCTTAGAAATCTTCTTCATTAAGTCTTTGGGCGGCAAGCACCTCCTTTTTTTTCTATAAATAGGGGAGGGGGGAGCTGTTTCAAAATGTTCAAGACCCCTTTGGCTATGCATTTCGGCTATTTTGGGCAAAAACACGTTTTCGTGAAGAAAAATCAAGTCGAAGTACTTCCGTAACGCTTCCGTAAACGATTCTGTGGAAATTCTTCATCGTTCTTCGTCGTTCTTCACCGTTCTTCATCCGTTCTTCGTTCGTTCTTCGTTCTTCAACGGGTAAGTTTTCGAATCCGAGACTTTCAATTCATTTCTTGTTTTGTCTACTTTCACTTTAATTTCGTTTACTTTCAGTTTTCTTTTCTTCCGTTTTTAACGTGCTTTAACCATTTATTTAAGCCGTTTTCTCGTCTAATAAATGATAAAATGAATTTCAACCGATCATTTGTGTTGTAATCTCGTTTAATCACTGTTAAAACGAAATCTAACCGATCGTTCACGCTATAACCTCGGTTAAACCAAAAAAAGTAAAATAATAATAAAATAATCAAAATATCTTTGAATAAAATAAATTAAAAAAATCAATCGGACGTTTTTCTTTGGAAGTTTCCTTGAATGAATTGATTAATAACCAAAGTGAAACTAAGACTAAAATAGACTCACAAATCAAGTTTTGTCCGAAAATCACTAAAAACCGTTTTAAGGTCCAACGCCTTAAACGGTCCTCTTTGCTTTTATCGGTTAACATGGACCGTTCAAAAGCATAAAATCAACATGTAACTTTACCGCTTTTGCAAGAACTACGTAGGTCTGATTTCCTCATCGCAATTGAGGATACGTAGGAGCAAAAGCCCCGCTTTTGTCGACCACCCCAAGAGATCGTTAATGGTCCAAATGCCTTAACGTTTCTCTCCTTTCAAAAACAAGAGATCGTTAATGGTCCAATGCCTTAACGTTTCTCTCCTTTCAAAATCAAAAGACCGTTTAATGGTCCAACACCTTAAATGACCTTTTGTTCAAATAAAAAACATATTTTGCAAAAAAGACAAAAAACAAACTTAAACCAAACACTTTGTTCCGAAAGAACTACGTAGGTCTGATTTTCTCATCCCAATTGAGGAATACGTAGGAGCAAAGGGAAACACCCTTGTCGACCACAAAAAGAGAAAAAATATAAAAAGGGTATAAAGGATATAAGGACATAAAAGGGAACGTAAAAATCAAAGTCATGTTTGCACATTCGATTAAAGGCTGTCGTCCCTTGTGACGGACGTGTGGGGTGCTAATACCTTCCCCGCGCGTAAATACAACTCCCGAACCTTTCACTTAAAAGTTTGTAGATTGCGTCTTTTCCGGTTTTTCCGACGTTTTCCTCAAATAAACGTTGGTGGCGACTCCGCGCGTATTCCTTTCGTGGAACACGCATCCCGCGAGTCACGCGTCGCCCTCCCGCCGAAGGGTAGGTTGCGACAGTTGGCGACTCCGCTGGGGACTTTTTTTAGAGAGTTAGGCCATTTAATCTTGTGCAATGTTTTACCGTGACTTATCCCTTTGTTGGTTTTCCTTCATTATGTTCTTATGTATATAAACTCTTTGTTGCTTTTAGTGCGTTTTAAAATGTATGCATGGGGTAAATATTTATTCATTTGATGCACACAAACACCAACACTATTTGCACACACTGTGAGTGAAAAAGGGCCCTATACCCGGGTTCATGGGAACATAAGGAGCGGAGGTGAATCTGTGGCCATGCTAGGTCTCCGACTTGCTTGATTACAGTGAACCCTCATCTAGAGCTTTTTTCTTTGAAAACTTATTGTTGCTAGTAGTCCCTACTGCTGCAATATGTTTTTCGAAGAGAATGATACCTCTAGAAACTATCAAAAGAGATATGACTACCTTGGGGGTTATTACTAAAATCCTAGTTAGCTCTCTCCCTTATATGTCCCTTAAATAGGGGCACGGAGCAAACACGCTGCGTGCCATTTTTCACACTGCCATGCATAAGTGTCATATACCCTTTTACTTATATTCAGTGAGTATTGTCATACTATGTACATTCCCGTGTTGCGCCTTTCGCATATGCATCGCACATGGGTTCTGTCTTGATCCCCTCTGTAAACAAACCAACGAAGGGTCCGTGTCACCGTTTTAAATACATACGTTGGGGCACTTTGCTACCCCTAGACGTTGTATCTAAGAAGGAGACAGTTTCTCGGGCTCCCATATTCGTAAATTGCATCTGTGTCATATGCATTTCTTCATGCATTCATCCATTCCACCCATGATAGATGTCAGAGTTTTGATTCGCACTAGATTTTATTTCACTTTAGTAAAACATGGGATCAAGTCAAAAGCCTTCGCTTAAAAAGAGGTTCTATCAAGTCAAAATCAAGAGCTTAGAGGTCACTAGTTTAGGAGAGTTGGGGCAATTAATGGGTCAACTTCAACGGTAAGCCTTCCGCAAAGCCTATGGTAAGATTTGGGACCTAGCTAGGGTAGAAGTCTCCATGGAACCGATTGCATCCCTTTCCCAGTATTATGACCAGCCCCTAAGGTGCTTCACATTTGAGGACTCCCAGCTAGTGCCGACTGTGAAAGAGTTGGAAGAAATCCTGGGATGCCAACTGGGAGGAAGGAAGCCATATCTTTTCTTTGGGTTCTATCCCTCCACGACAAGAGTTGCCAAGGTAGTGAAAATCTCAGCACAAGAGTTGGAATGTCTAAAGCAAAACAGAAATGGAGTAGTCGGAGTACCAAGGAAGTGTTTGGAGGAAAGGGCAAAGGCCTTGGAAAATCAAGGCGAATGGGCTTTCTTTTATTGACATCTTGGCGTTTTTTATCTTTGGAGTTGTCCTCTTTCCGAATATGGAAGGGTTAGTGGACCTAGCAGCGATTGACGCTTTCCTCGCCTTTCATCATGGCAAGGAAAGCCCGGTCGTCGCCATTTTGGCCATGTATGACACGTTCGACCGGGGATGTGAAAAGAGCAGCGCAAGAATTGTTTGTTGTGCACTGGCTCTCTATGTGTGGCTGGTTTCACACCTTTTTTCTCCAAGAAGGTAGGCCCGTCTATCCGCTACAAGGTCACCGCTCGTGCGTCGAAAAGGGAAAGGGTAATTGATTCATTGCACCAAGAGGCAACAATGTGGACGGACTGATTTGCTCTTACTTTGAACAGGAGTCAAGAACTTCCCCGATTGCTAGCCAAGGCCAAAGCAGTGGCGGACACCTACTCCGCCCCCGAGGAGATCCACGGACTTCTCAGCTATTGTCAGCATATGATAGACTTAATGGACCATATGATTAGAAACCGCTAGGAAGTTTGTATTGTCGCTCAGATCTTGACTAGTTATAACTTTTTGAAAAAAATGAGTTTATCCCACGTTTTTACTCCAAAAATCAGTGCGAATCAAGTCACTCCCACATTTTATCTCTAGCATGCATTGTATGTTGGTCTCGTCCTTTGTCACGGGAAGCCGGAAGGTCCATATCACCTTCTTAATTGTACACATGGGGCACTGCGCCCCCAAATGCGCAAGTAAGAAGAGATAATTTTCCGGGCTCTCGTGTCCGTAAAATGCATTCGTATCATGCATCGCATAAGCATCTCTTCATAATATCATAATGAACATATCGTTCCTGCATTTGTCCGTTATCATATTCCAGCCTCACATTTTGCATGAGTCATTGCATCATCATATGCGTTCAACATACTTTTTGTTTGCTCATACATGATCCTTGTATTTTCCTCTACAAAACAAAAACAAAAAAAAAGGGAAGTACGAAAACTCACGCTGCATTCTTAGTTGCATATATTCGGTACCATGAGCCAACCATGTTGGGATCATAAACCCATTTCACTTAAAAACAAAATGATTGAACATGGTACCTAATGCATGTTTAACTAAGAAAGGATGTTTCTTCGGGCATCTCAATTTCATAATTACATTTTCCATGCATAGCTTAAAGTATGCCCGAGTCATTCATCCCTATGAGATGTTGTTGAAGTATTGGCGATCAGAATTGCCATTCCTTGGATTACGGGGTTGAACCAAGCTCATGCTTTTACAAAAAGGTTCATCAAGTCAAGTTGAAATATGGAAGTAACCGTCTTGCAAAATTGGGGCAAAAGATGAATCGAGTCACATCACTGCTTCGTCTACTGCCAAACATATTTAGGATTGTTTATGTCCTTGTTACTTCCAGTTTCACCTTGACAAAGATGTCATGGACCATGTTGAAAATCTAAATTGATTCAACCCCATATCCTGCGTAAAAATTTGCAATACTTCAACTGTACATCATTCGTATACATCCATGCTTTTCATTGGTTGCATTGCTCATTGCATTCTTTCGTTGAAAAATAAAATAAAATAAAATAAAATGAACTTAATCATTGTTATCAAAAAGAAAAGGACACGCTTTACGGCACCCTTACCGAACTCGTGCTAGAGCTAGAGTAATGGGTGAAGCAGAGGAGGTGCAAGAGAAGATGAAGGCCGACATGGAGGCCACGAAAGAGCAAATGGCCAGAATGATGGAGGCCATGATGAGCATGAAGAAGATAATGGAAACCAATGCGGTTATAGTTGCCGCTACTAGCGCTGTCGCTAAGGTGAACCCGATGCTCCCATCTGGCCTCAAGCAAATGAATCATCCAACCTCAAATATGGTAGGCAAAGATTTGGGAAGTACGGATGACCCCATGATGTGCAAATTCAAAACAAGCACGCCTTCCCGCCATATGGTTTGCCTCCCAAACTATACACCACCCAATGTGGTGTACATTCCCAATGAGGATGTCAATAACTCCACTCCCATACTCATTAAGAGCCAACAACCTCAATCTGATCATGCACATGTCTCTCGACCCATGGAGGAGACACATGAAATTCCCCACCACGATCTAGCCAACTTCGAGCCTTGCCTCGGATATGCTGCTGAAGGGCAAGCAGTTGGTGGTATACCCCTGCAAAACACTTTGGAGGGCCCTCAATATCATCCACAACCACAACCCTTACGTTCCACAGCGGTTAAAAACCCTCATGACTACGGCAGGAATGGGAAAGTTGGATCATCTAGAGGAAAGGCTCAGGGCCATTGAAGGAGGTGAAGATTATGCCTTTGCTAACCTAAAAGAGTTGTTCCTAGTACCCAATATCATCACCCCTCCCAAGTTCAAGGTGCTGGACTTTGACAAGTACAAGGGGACTACTTGTCCCAAGAACCATCTAAAGATGTATTGTCAGAAGATGGGGGAATACGCAAAAGATGAGGAATTGTTGATACATTCCTTCCATGAAAGTCTTACTGGGGTAGCTGTTACCTGGTACACTAACTTGGAACCTTCCCGAGTCCATTCTTGGAAGGACCTAATGGTTGCCTTTGTTAGGCAGTATTAGTACAATTTTGATATGGTTCTGGATAGGATGCAACTAGAACATTTGCAAAAAGGGGGACGGATCTTTCAAAGAACACGCCCAAAAGGTGGAGGGATCTGGCGGCCCAAGTAGTACCCCCAAAAACAGAGAAAGAGATTATCACAATGATAGTAGACACGTGACCGGTGTTCTACTATGAAAAAATGGTGGGTTACACACCTTCAAGTTTTACAGATTTGGTCTTCACCAGCAAAAAGATCGAAGTGGATCCGAAAAGAGGCAAATTTGATCATCCTACTAGGACGACTGAGAAAACTGGGGCAAATGAAGAGGGTGAGAAAGAGGGAGAAACCCATGCTGTGACTACCATTCCTATACGGCCAAGTTTCCCACCAACCCAACAATGTCATTACTCAGCCAATAACAAACCTCCTCCTTACCCACCACCCAGTTATCCACAAAGGCCATCCCTAAATCAACCACAAAGTCTGTCTACCGCACTTCCAATGACGAAGACCACCTGTAGCACAAACCAAAAAAAAAAAAAAACAAAAACACCAACAAAAAGGAATTTTGCAGCAAAAAGCCTGTAGGGTTCACCCCAAATTCCGTTGTCATATGCTGACTTGCTCCCATATCTACTTGATAATTCAATGGTAGCCATAACCCTAGCCAAGGTTCATTAACCTCCATTTCTCCGAGAATACGACTCAAACGCAACGTGTGCTTGTCATGGAGAAGCCCCGGGGCGTTCCATTGAGCATGGTAGGGCTCTGAAGCATAAGGTGCAAGGTCTAATTGATGCGGGCTGGCTGAAATTTGAGGAGAATTGCGTGTAAATCCCGACATTGACAAGAAATGCCACACATGGGGCAATTTTGAAAGCTGTTGTTAGGTGTCCCTAATGACTCATCAGGGTTTCCAAGTTTATGCCATTATTGTAAACCACAGCTACAATGTTAAATGAAATGGATAAAGTTGATATCTTTGTCCCTCATCCTCTCACAAACGCATGTTTGCTTATTCAACTTTCACCGGAATGTGGGTGTAAGCCATTGGTCTGTTTGCTCAAGCAACCTGCGCTCCTGAGTGTTGACTTCCAAGACCGTTCAATCAGAGATTACTCATCTTGCACGTTGGTGGGGGTGCCGTAAAACAACGAGCAAAGTTCGAAACAAATAAGTTTCAAAATAAAAAATAAAAAGGCATTTGATTAACTGTGTTTTCAAGTAAAAATATAGACGTTCATGTGACCTCATTTTGTCTTTTTAGAGAGAAGTGAGTTATCAAGAATAGGATGTTGGACAAATGGCCTCAGTTACCTTAAGAAAAAGGGGGGTTGAATTAAGATGCAAAGACTATTCCCCAATTGAACTATCAATCTCTCTTTTCGGATTAACAATGCACACAGGGATAACCCTTCCCTTGTGTTCAGGAATCCTCTACAACAAGAGACCCACGGTCTCTTAATCCCTTTTCAGAAGTAAGAAGAAGAGAAGAAGAGGTCTCTCGTAAAAGAGGTAGATTGTAAAATGAAGATCAATCAAAAATTCCTTATTGAATAAGCAAGTGGTTGACCAAGGAATCTTTTTGAGAGGATAAGACATTTCAGTTCATAAAAACTCTTGATCTTTCGAGAGGATAAAACTGTTTGGGCAATAAAAACTCTCTTTAAAACATTTGAATGGCCGTTCATAAAACATTTGAATAGATATGTCTCTTGGAAATTATTTTCTGAAAATCCCCTCTGGTAATCAATTACAAGACTTATGTAATCGATTACAGGTTTTAAAAATTTGAATTAAAATATTTTTAACTACTGGTAATCGATTACCAGAGAGCAAATCTCAAATTGAAATGATAGAATTCTTTGGTCAAACCTTTGTTTGTTTCAATTTGGAAACTTCTTCCTAAAGATTCTAAGAGATCAAACTTGATAATATATCTTGACTTTCTTGGATTCTTGTCTTGAATAAAACTTAGAAGCATTTGATCCTTTAGCATCATCAAGACATCAAAACATCTTGCTTCTACATAGGAGTCATTTGACTTAATCCATCAACTGAAAGATCCTTCAACTATTTCTCGTCCTTGGAAAATTCTTTTTGCAAGAATCAACTGCTTCTTTCATTCTTCCTCACTACGAGGTCGTGAAAACAAGACAACACTTGGTACCTCTAAGCCCTACACTGGGGCAACGAAAGGCACCATGCAAAAACCTCAAGCGAACCTAGGGGCAGATTAGAAGTTCTCACCCAATAGGTTCCCTCCTACAAGGTCATGACGAAAGGCAACGATTGGTACCTCAAAGCCTTACACTGGGGCAATGAGGGGCACCGTGCATGAGCCTCAAGTTAACATAGGGGCCGATCAAAAGTTCTCACCCATCGATGTTTTCAACAAAAAAGGGGGGACAAACCCTAGGATTTCGATGGATTGATTAAACATCAAATGGCTCCATTGCCGTCACTCCAAAATGGTCAAGTGACTAAATCAAAAAGAACATACACTTTGAGGGAGTTCCCGGAGAGATTTGCAAAAGATAGGATAAGGTCGCATGAATTATCACCTCTTTCAAAAGGACAGTCAATCTATGTTTTCCAAAAAAAATCAAATCAAAATCAAAATCACAAAATAGGGAAAGAATGTCATTGTACAACTTTCCATTACATTGCATTGTTTCATATGAAGTCCGCATTTACCAAATTTCACGACAAAGGTTGCATGCATCTGCATCCCTAAAAATCATGTTAACTGCATAGATTTCCTACATCTAATGTCCAAATCTTGTGGATTTGGGATGACCAGCCCTCTCGATGAGTCGATCTCTTGCTTTCTCATAAGGGTGGACCCTTGGGTACTTGTACCTATCACTTTTAGAGGACTACACGTCCTCGCCAACAGAGGGCTGCACGCCCTCACCTTCAGAGGACTACATGTCCTCGCCTTGAGAGGGCTACACGCCCTCATCTTGGGTACTAGTTACCCTCACCGTTGAGAGGACTACACGTCCTCGCCTTGAGAGGACTACACGTCCTCACCATCAGAGGGTTGCACGCCCTCACCTCCAGAGGACTACATGTCCTCGCCTTGAGAGGGCTACACGTCCTCACCTTGGGTACTAGTTACCCTCACCGTCAGAGGGCTACACGCCCTCACCTTGAAAGGACTACACGTCCTCGCCAGCAGAGGGCTGCACGCCCTCACCTCCAGAGGACTACACCTCCTCACCTTGAGAGGGCTGCACGCCCTCACCTTTAGAGGGCTACGTGTCCTCATTTTCAGTGTGCTCGACATCTACACCTTAAAAGAATTTAAGGTCCTCTGCCCTTAAATGCTTAACCGAGACTTGCACTTCCGGTTAAGGGGCCAGTAGTTTCCTTTTAACGGTTCCTGGGCCACCCCCGGATATTGGAGGACGGCCAACTGTGCGAGCACAACCAGAGAGGGAGGCTATCACACAGCTACTATGCATACCAGGGCAAGATTTCACCCGTGCCGCTGCAAAGAGACGAGTGCGGATCATGCGCACCAACATGACCACTCTTACACAGATATAGATGACATTGCTACTTAGCAACATTCTGCCCAGTGACCGCAATGCCAATCTCCCCCTGCAAAAGTATCAGTTGGTCTGTGTCGTCCCGACATGGGTAAGTATGCATATGGTTCAACTGATTTCTGATACCATCTATTGTTTGCAGGGATCACACCCACAAAGACACCCAGTGGACCTGAAGAAGTCCAACAGGGCCCTGGGGTTTCCAGCTCTGGTTACGGGCCTCTGTCGGCCCTACAGGGCGCCCGTTCCCCCCAGCAAGTTCATGTCGTCGTGGCATAGTTCTAGGGAGTGCCTGTTGCCCCCAGCAAGGTCATCAGGTCCCCCCTACCAATCGAGCTTTCATCAAGAAGTTCTGCGTCTCCAGGCAGGCGCAGGGCGAAACACCACAGTAGCCTGGCGATGGCCGGCAGCGGGCAATAGACGCACCGCCATCACCTCTAGAGTTCACCTCTGCTCATCCACAAAAAGGTTTGAGTATTGCCTACACCACATGGCCGACCAATAGGCGACCAAGTCCAAAGCCAAAGGTAAGCAAAGTACTAGGTCAGTGACCGACAAGTCATAAGGCGTCCAACTCAAGACGTTAAAGAAGCGCTACTAGGAGGCAACCTAGTACCTTTTAAATTTCTGCCTGCTATTTGATCATTTTTTATAGTAGGACGCACCTAGTTGCTCATGATCCTGGGAATTTAAATAAAAGAAGCGCAAGCTCGGAAGGTAGTCATACCTTACAAAACATATATATGTATGTTTAGGTAGTGAAAATACCTTAGATATGCATGTATGTAAACAAAAAAACACTTCACAAAATATATATATGTATGTTTAGGTAGAAAAATACCTTAGATATGCATGTATGTAAACAAAAAACACTTCACAAAATATATATATGTATGTTTAGGTAGAAAGATACCTTAGATATGCATGTATGTAAACAAAAAATACTTCACAAAATATATATGTATGTTTAGGTAGAAAGATACCTTGGATATGCATGTATATAGCAAAAATACCTTACAAAACATATATATGTATGTTTAGGTAGCAAGATACCTTGGATATGCATGTATATAGCAAAATATCTCATGAAAAAAAAAGAGAAGAAAAAAAAAACAAACAAGAAAAAGAAATAAACAAATAAAAAAAAAGAAGAAAAAAAAGAGAGAAAAAAGAAAAATAAGTTGTTTAGCTGAAAAACCGATATGCTTTTGAAAAGAGATGATTTCCAACTTTTCTTTGAAAAAATTCACTGATCATAACTAGTTTTTGAAAAAATGTGTATACACCTGAAAGGTGAATGCTGTGAAAATTTTCTCGGACGCCCGAAATGGACTTGGATGAATGCACAAATGGATAAAAGAACATATTTTGGAAACATTGGGTTGACTAAAATAGAGGAAATGAATCCTGAGCCCTAGCATCACATGACCATAAAAATTTGACACTTGAGTGTCCGCATAGGTGCATGCATGACCAGTTTTGCATAAAGTTTCCAAATCATCATTTTTGCATTTGTGTCATGGAAATAATGTGGGGCACCCCTTTTATCCTTGAGCCAAACCAAACCCTGACATGTATCATGTCTAGCCATTCTACAAACCTTGATCCAAAATCATGCCTCACTATAATCCTTACCCTCGGAAGCAAAAAAGGAAAGAAGGAAAATTTCCAATCAAAGAGAAAGCAAAAAGAAAAGAAAGGAAATTCCCAATCAAAAAGTGGGAGAAAGCAAAAAGAAAAGAAAGGAAATTCCCAATCAAAGAGTGGGAGAAAGCAAAAAGAAAAGAAAGAAAATTCCAAACCAAAGAATGGGAGAAAGTAAAAAAGGAAGAGAAGAAAGCTCCTGGTCAAAGAAACCAGAAGAAATGTGCAGAGAGGTCTTTAGACCGGACAATATCTGAACAATACAGAATTGTCACCAAATGAACAAAAAGAAGGAAAGGAAACCATGACCTAAAATGGTCTTCTCCCTTTAATTGCCAACCAGAATCAGTGCGCTAGCGACTTTTTCGCCCCGCACTAAACAAAAACAGAAAAGGAAAAAGCCAACAAAAAAATCAAAAGCCAAAAAAAACACACAAAAGCTGAAAAACCCGCTAAAAGAACCCATTCCCAAGGGAAGTCCTATTGATCCATGATCACGCATGTAATTTTTGATTTGATAGGAAATAATTTGCAAAGTCAAGTCATGACATATCTATGGTTCGGAATTAGGATGAAACACTTACCTGTGCGAGATTGATACACTTTGAGTGATTTTCTTCTATTTTTGTCGAACCCAGTGTTTCCTCTAAATGGTCATTTAGAAACGAAATGCTAACATCCAAAATCTCATTTATGGTTATGAGAAAATTTCATCAGCATACTCTCCTTCCCCGGTAGACGCATTGTTTTTCACTCAAAAAGGCATATGCTGCTCTAATCAGTTGGAATATTTGTCTCTTTGCTAAAGCATGTTTGCGTTTTAGTGGAGAAAACACCGAGACTTTTTCAAGTCTCACAAGTTATCCAGAACTACATAGGTCTGAGTTCCTTATTGGAGGATACGTAGGAGCAAAAGCCTCGCTTTTGTCGACCGCGCCGCTTTCTGTTACCATGACCCAAGAGCTGGTAGCCCGCGGAGACACCTTACGGTTATCCGCACCTCGTCATTCAGTGACCCCAAGTGTGATTGATGAGCAGAGGCCAATGTGGTCATCTGCGCCTTTTCCGGAGATGTCAGCATTTTCCGATGGAGACTTTTCAAGTCTCATAAGTTATCCCGAACTACGTAGGTCTGAGTTCCTCATTGGAGGATACGTAGGAGCAAGAGCCTTGCTTTTGTCGGCCGCCCCATAATCTTTGTCATACTGACCCTGAGGTCATGTGACGTGCACCCTTGTATCATCCAGAGGCGGCGGGCCCGATGATACGCGGAGATACGTTACGGTTATCCGCACCCTTTTGTCATCCAGAGGCGGCGGGCCCGATGACAAGCAGAGACCAAGTTTGGTCATTCTGCACCCTTGTATCATCCAGAGGCGGCGGGCCCGATGATACGCGGAGATACCTTACGGTTATCCGCACCCTTTTGTCATCCAGAGGCGGCGGGCCCGATGACAAGCAGAGACCAAGTTTGGTCATTCTGCACCCTTGTATCATAGTAAAGGTGAGATTCTCCCTGTACGCGGAGATACCTTATGGTTATCCGCACCCTTTTGTCATCCAGAGGCGGCGGGCCCGAAGACAAGCAGAGACCAAGTTTGGTCATTCTGCACCCTTGTATCATCCAGAGGCGGCGGGCCCGATGATACGCGGAGATACCTTACGGTTATCCGCACCCTTTTGTCATCCAGAGGCGGCGGGCTCGATGACAAGCAGAGACCAAATTTGGTCATTCTGCACCCTTGTATCATCCAGAGGCGGCGGGCCCGATGATACGCGGAGATACCTTACGGTTATCCGCACCCTTGTGTCATCCAGAGGCGGCGGGCCCGATGATACGCGGAAATACCCGAGTGGTTATCCGTATAAATATTCTTTTGCTATCTGTAAGACAGAACGCTTGATAGCATGCAGAGGCTGACATAGTCTTCTGCACCTTTTGTTCCTCCGGGAACAACAAGTCATTTACATGCGGAAATTTCATGGTCACCCGCGACTCTCGTCAACCGAGAGGAGCGAAATTAGTGTCGTACACTAATTTTCGTCCGGGTACCTTTGCTTGATGACATGCGACCTTTCTTTGGTCCTTGTGAGGTGCTTGGCACCCATCATTAGGCAATTTGTGA
The DNA here is from genome assembly GCF_000004515.6 of Glycine max. Lineage (NCBI taxonomy): Eukaryota > Viridiplantae > Streptophyta > Magnoliopsida > Fabales > Fabaceae > Glycine > Glycine max. The sequence goes on along the minus strand of NC_038241.2, from coordinate 22,653,631 downwards.
AAATCCGGGAACGACAAGTCATGGTCACCCGCGACTCTCGTCAACCGAGAGGAGCGAAATTAGTGTCATACACTAATTTTCGTCCGGGTACCTTTGCTTGATGACATGCGACCTTTCTTTGGTCCTTGTGAGGTGCTTGGCACCCATCATTAGGCAATTTGTGAAAATCCGGGAACGACAAGTCATGGTCACCCGCCACTCTCGTCAACCAAGAGGAGCGAAATTAGTGTCATACACTAATTTTTGTCCGGGTACCTTTGCTTGATGACATGCGACCTTTCTTTGGTCCTTGTGAGGTGCTTGGCACCCATCATTAGGCAATTTGTGAAAATCCGGGAACAACAAGTCATTTGCATGTGGAGATTTTATGGTCACCCGCGACTCTCGTCAAATCGAGAGGAACGAAATTAGTGTCTTATCTTTACTTTCCTTTTATCTCCAATAAAAGACAAGTAAAGAGGGGCAACTGTCATACCCTAATTTCGTCCGGGGACCTTTGCTTGATGACATGCGACCTTTCTTTGGTCCTTGTGAGGTGCTTGGCACCCATCATTAGGCAATTTGTGAAATTCCAGGACATGCCGGAAAACCAAAAAATATTGATGCACAATCCGTAAGTTTCCGTGACACATCGGAAATCAAATGGAAGCATCGTTGCATAATTAAGTGAGATTCCGTAACATTCCGTAAGTCAAAAAGGGGATGATTATGTAATCCGCAAGGTTCCGTAACATTACGGAAAGAAAACAAGTATCGTTACGAGATTCGTAAGTTTCCGTAACTTTACGAAAAAAGAATCACCAAAAAAGGTAAGGGGGTGAACTTATCAAGATAGGGGTGTAAATAGCAATTCAAATCTAGGCTATTCCAGAACATTTTGGAAGTTGGGTTGCTTAAGGAGGAAGCAACTAGGCAGCAAGCTCCTCCACGTTTTTGAAAAATGGTTTTCGGGGCTTCCGCGGCTTCCGTAATACTTCCGAAAACCTTGGGTAAGCATATTGCACTTAACATTGGTAAAAGGGAAAAGAAAAAAGATGAAAATCAAATTCGAAAACAGTTCCGTAAGGCTTCCGTAACTTTTCCGTAAAATACGAAAAGGGGGGTGAACTTAGTAATTCGGGTGCGCTTAGAAATCTTCTTCATTAAGTCTTTGGGCGGCAAGCACCTCCTTTTTTTTCTATAAATAGGGGAGGGGGGAGCTGTTTCAAAATGTTCAAGACCCCTTTGGCTATGCATTTCGGCTATTTTGGGCAAAAACACGTTTTCGTGAAGAAAAATCAAGTCGAAGTACTTCCGTAACGCTTCCGTAAACGATTCTGTGGAAATTCTTCATCGTTCTTCGTCGTTCTTCACCGTTCTTCATCCGTTCTTCGTTCGTTCTTCGTTCTTCAACGGGTAAGTTTTCGAATCCGAGACTTTCAATTCATTTCTTGTTTTGTGTACTTTCACTTTAATTTCGTTTACTTTCAGTTTTCTTTTCTTCCGTTTTTAACGTGCTTTAACCGTTTATTTAAGCCGTTTTCTCGTCTAATAAATGATAAAATGAATTTCAACCGATCATTTGTGTTGTAATCTCGTTTAATCACTGTTAAAACGAAATCTAACCGATCGTTCACGCTATAACCTCGGTTAAACCAAAAAAAGTAAAATAATAATAAAATAATCAAAATATCTTTGAATAAAATAAATTAAAAAAATCAATCGGACGTTTTTCTTTGGAAGTTTCCTTGAATGAATTGATTAATAACCAAAGTGAAACTAAGACTAAAATAGACTCACAAATCAAGTTTTGTCCGAAAATCACTAAAAACCGTTTTAAGGTCCAACGCCTTAAACGGTCCTCTTTGCTTTTATCGGTTAACATGGACCGTTCAAAAGCATAAAATCAACATGTAACTTTACCGCTTTTGCAAGAACTACGTAGGTCTGATTTCCTCATCGCAATTGAGGATACGTAGGAGCAAAAGCCCCGCTTTTGTCGACCACCCCAAGAGATCGTTAATGGTCCAAATGCCTTAACGTTTCTCTCCTTTCAAAAACAAGAGATCGTTAATGGTCCAATGCCTTAACGTTTCTCTCCTTTCAAAATCAAAAGACCGTTTAATGGTCCAACACCTTAAATGACCTTTTGTTCAAATAAAAAACATATTTTGCAAAAAAGACAAAAAACAAACTTAAACCAAACACTTTGTTCCGAAAGAACTACGTAGGTCTGATTTTCTCATCCCAATTGAGGAATACGTAGGAGCAAAGGGAAACACCCTTGTCGACCACAAAAAGAGAAAAAATATAAAAAGGGTATAAAGGATATAAGGACATAAAAGGGAACGTAAAAATCAAAGTCATGTTTGCACATTCGATTAAAGGTTGTCGTCCCTTGTGACGGACGTGTGGGGTGCTAATACCTTCCCCGCGCGTAAATACAACTCCCGAACCTTTCACTTAAAAGTTTGTAGATTGCGTCTTTTCCGGTTTTTCCGACGTTTTCCTCAAATAAACGTTGGTGGCGACTCCGCACGTATTCCTTTCGTGGAACACGCATCCCGCGAGTCACGCGTCGCCCTCCCGCCGAAGGAAGGTTGCGAACAATGGGCTCCGGATAAGATTTGAGGGTGGAGGATAGATGAACAACACTAGGCAATCAATTCGTGGGGCTCCAGACTCAATGGTGGAGGATGCAAGAATGACAATCAATTTGTGGGGCACCGGATAATATTTGAGGGTGGAGGATAGATGAACAACGCTAGGCAATTAATTCGTGGGGCTCCAGACTCAATGGTGGAGGATGCATGAATGACAATCAATTCATGGGGCTCTGGATAAGATTTGAGGGTTGAGGATAGACGAACAACGCTAGGCAAGCAATTCGTGGGGCTCGAGACTCGATGGTGGAGGATGCATGAATGACAATCAATTCATGGGGCTCCGGTATAGATTTGAGGGTAAAGGATTGATCGAGGCCGTACCCGAATCAAATAAACATGAAAATGCAGTAACTAGGAAGTGATCCTAGGTCGTTTCCCAACGAGCAGTGACAAGCCAAATGTTCATAATATACTTGCAGTAACAGTATGCAGATTAGAATAAAGATCAGTCATGTATTCATCAACAACATGGTCAATTAATTCAACACGAAATACAGAAAGATCTTCAGATGGGTATTTCATAGCATCCAGAATATTAAAATGAACAGTTATATCACCAAACTCCATGGACAGTGTGCCTGCATAAACATCTATCTTAGTTCTAGCAGTTTTCATAAAGGGTCTGCCTAGAATGATGGGAACTGATCCTTGAGAAAATCCATCTTCCATATTCAAAATATAAAAATCAACAGGGAAAATTAGTTCACCAACTCTAACTAAGACATCTTCTATGAAACCAACAGGGTAGGCAACACTTCTATTAGCTAAATGAATTACCACATCAGTTGACTGCAAGGGGCCTAGAGATAGAGAATTAAAAACAGACAGAGGCATAACACTAACAGAAGCTCCTAAATCTAGCATGGCATTGTCAAACTTACTATTCCCTATGATACAAGGTATGCTGAATGTACCTGGATCTTTGCATTTTTCAGGAATTTGAGGAACAGATTTACCAATCAATGCGGAGACATTTCTGCCCATGCTAATCCGTTCACTTCCTTTAAGCTTCCGCTTATTAGTGCACAGCTCCTTCAAGAATTTGGCATATCTTGGAATTTGTTTTATTGCATCCAACAGACGTATGTTTACCTCTACCTTTCTAAACGTTTCCAAGATCTCTTTCTCTGCCTCTTCCATTTTTTTGTTGGAAACTGCTCTTGGAGGGAATGGAAGAGGGGGAATGTGCTGCTTCTGCAAATTAGAATTACCTGTGGAAGAAGATTCACCTGCACAGAAATTGTTAGGTAAATTTTTGTCATCACCTTTTTCTGGAATAGTGTGAAGTTTGGCAGGTTCATTTGCAGATGAGGAAGGTGCTACGGGTTGAGGTCCTTGACATTGCTTTCCCGACCTCAATGAAATGGCATTGACATTTTTTGGGATTTTGGACAGCTTGAGAAGGCAGCTTGTCAGAATTCTGGGACTGTTGTTGATTCAATTGGGTAGCCAATTGTCCCATATGATTGGTTAAGCTCTGAATGGAGGCTCTGGTCTCTTGCTGAAACTGCATGTTCTGCATAGTCATTTGCCTCACAAGTTCTTCGAGGGAAGGTTGTGGAGGGGCCTCAACTGTTGGCTATTTCTGGGGTTGTTGCTGTTGTTGGATTGGTGGAGGAATGTATGGTCTGCTTGGGCCAGCAGCATTTTGGAAGGAATGAGCAGGCTGCTGTTGTTGTTGCTGAGGGCTGGACCATCTGAGGTTAGGGTGATTCCTCCATCCAGGATTGTATCTGTTGCTGGAGAGGTCATAATTGCTCTGCTGTGGTTGATTTTGCTGCTGAGGTTGAGGAGGTCTATTGTAAATATTTGCAGCATAAGCTTCAGGTTGCTCAATTGCTCCAGGTTGCTGCATGGAAGGGCAAAGGTCTGTATGGTGGTCAGCAGAGGAGCACAAACCACAAACCCTTGCGACAGGTACAAATTTCTGATTCAAGGCCAGTTGGGTTACCAAGTTGACCAACGCATCCAGTTTGCCTTCAAGCTTCTTAGTTTCAGATGATGCAGATGGGTTTGTAGCTACCTCATGCACTCCTCTAATGACTATGGCATCATTTCTGGCGCTAAACTGCTGGGAGTTGGAGGCCATCTTCTCAATTAAATTTCTGGCTTCAGCAGGAGTCATGTCTCCAAGGGCTCCACCACTGGCAGCATCTATCATACTTCTCTCCATATTACTAAGTCCTTCATAAAAATATTGGAGAAGAAGCTGTTCTGAAATCTGATGGTGGGGGCAACTGGCACATAGTTTCTTAAATCTCTCCCAGTACTCATACAGGCTCTCTCCACTGAGTTATCTAATACCTGAGATATCCTTCCTGATGGCTGTGGTCCTGGAAGCAGGGAAAAAATTTTCTAAGAATACTCTCTTAAGGTCATCCCAGCTCGTGATGGACCTTGGAGCAAGGTAATACAGCCAGTCCTTTGCCACTCCCTCTAATGAATGAGGAAAAGCCTTCAGAAATATGTGATCCTCTTGGACATCTGGGGGTTTCATGGTGTAGCAGACAATGTGAAATTCTTTCAAATGTTTGTGCGGGTCTTCACCTGCAAGGCCATGAAACTTTGGAAGCAAATGAATCAGTCCAATTTTAAGAACATATGGGACATCCTCATCAGGGTATTGGATGCACAAGCTTTCGTAGGTGAAATCAGGTGCAGCCATTTCCCTTAGAGTCCTCTCACAAGGTGGAGGTTGTGCCATGTTCTCAGAATATGCAAAATTAGAATGCTCAGAATCAGAATGCTCAAAATTATAATGCTCAAGATCAGGATGTTCAAAATCACCAATAACAGAATGCACAGATTCACCAGTTATGGAATGCTCAGAATGATCAAAAGGTATAAAATGATGCCTAACTAATCTATGAAATGTCCTATCTATCTCAGGATCAAAGGGTTGTAAGTCAAATGGATTGCCTCTAGTCATACACTACATTCAGCATGCACACAACTAGTTGCCTTGTCATGTAAATAAAGGTGTAGGTTTGAACTACAGCTACCCTCAAATGATATCCAAATGACTTGAAATTTTGTGAGCAACCTTATAAAATGATGAGAAGATAGCACAAAAAATTTCAGACAAAAATTCAAAGTCTAACTATGAAAGCTAAAATTGGTAGGTTAAGAAAAATAAGTGAATAAAACTTGAAAAATAAAAAACTTTTGACAGAATCGCTTTTTTTGGACGATGGAGACCTCAAATGCATATATAATAATTGCGATTCTGATAACCGGAGCAAAAGTTATGGCCGTTTGAAGTTTTGACAAACACAAAATTTGCTAGTTTTTTGGAACTTTCAAATCTGACCAAACTAAAGGCTCTAGCTATTTTTCCCACAAAATATGGATTAAAAGAAGTTACCACAAAAAAATTCAGCCAAAAATAACAACCCTAGCTACTAAAACAAAAAATCTCAAATAATTCAGCATGGGTGGTCGCTAAAATCCGTCTCTAATTGATTTCTACTACTACTCTGTTTTTTCGCAAGTTGATTTCTACTACTACTCTGTTTTTCTAGCACAATCTTCACAGCAAAACACCCAAGACTGAAACAGGGAAAATGCTTAATGGGAAAACTGAAACAGAACACACATTAAACAAAATACCAGGACACTAAACAACACTAACACACATACTAACACAATACTAACAATTAAACATAAAACACGAAAGGATTAAACACACAACACTAGCTAGCTATTATGAACCTTTGGACACTGCTCCCCGGCAACGGCGCCAAATTTGATCGAGGCCGTACCCGAATCAAATAAACATGAAAATGCAGTAACTAGGAAGTGATCCTAGGTCGTTTCCCAATGAGCAGTGACAAGCCAAATGTTCATAATATACTTGCAGTAACAGTAACGATGGGGGGGGGGGGGGTTTGGTTGTTTGGTAATTAAAGAGCAGAACAAATAAAATGGAATACGAAACTACTAATATTAAAAACGGGTTGTTTCCTCTGATTCAGAAGCCACTCTCTTATCCTGGGTTATGGAGAATTCGTCCCTAACAGTCAACCACTTAATCCAACCCTATTTCAATTTACTAAGCGAAAATCAACTTAGGGTTTTCAATACGTGATTAGGCACCACATACACCAGTTAGCCCTTCGTCCATTAAGCATGAACGCAAGTTAGGCTCAGAGGCAATTAATCGAACACGAAGCGTGCACTGATTAATATTTACGAAATTGGGATAACTGGTGAAGGGAAAACTGCCAGGAAACCACATTACAAACGAAACCTCAAAGAGAGTTGGGCTTCGACCTCAAAAGGAAACAACACCAGAAAATCTAGCCTTCCATGGATTCAAACAGAAAACGCAAATGAAACATGAAGCAGAAACGTAAATGAACAAGAACGTAAATGAACAGAAACGTAAATGAACAGAAACGTAAATGAAAGTAGAAGAAGAAGCAAGAATGAACTCGTAATTAGAAGCAGAAAACGGAAATTTGCATTAAGAACGAAAACTGTAACAAGGGAACAGAAAAACGTGAAAACCTAAAACCAAAGCTCTGAATAATGAAAATAGCATAGCAGAATAGAATGCCCTGCACAAATCCCAAGGCAGCTATTTAAAAAGAGTCACTCAAAGTCACTGGGCCCTATTACAATACTCTGGCCCAAAACGAAATAAACACTGAACAACATAAAATAAAATTGCGAAATTTCCTAATTAGAAATTAACTAAGGTAAGCGCTGTTTTATTTGCCCTCTTCAAGTCCACAACCAAAATCCGGATTAAGCCCAATGTTTCATTAATTCCTGAAATTAGATTAAAAACATCAAATTAGCTAAATGAGCCCAAATAATAAAACTGCCTAATTAATTGACAATTAAGACCAATCAATAATTAAAATGGTGCAAAAAGGGTTTAGAAAATAGAAGAAAATGATGGCACATCAAAACCCCCCATACTTAGCCTTTTGCACTCCTGGGCAAAATGAAACAAAGAACAAAATCCAAGGATATCAAAGGGAGACAAACAAAAACATTCACATATTTGTCAATGAACATCAAGGAATGAAAGGAATGAGTAACATCTAACATAAGGAGATCCAAAAAGTCAAGACAATCATGAAAATCATCCAAGCAACCCAATCATGGCAAAATAGTTAATCAGCTCAAGAATGAAAAGTGATAAAGCCTCACAAGATATACACTCTATCTCTCAAGTGTCTAGGCTACTATTTACCCTCAAAGCACCCATGAAAGCAAACACCACATAAACTTGGCAAGATTCTAAAATTGACAATCAACCCATAAACACAAGCACATGAGGATCAAAAGGTCTTTTAAGGTTGTAATGGGGCCAAGGACAAGGTATGGAGAGATATGGAATAAGTGGCTAAATCCCCCACACTTATTCCCAAAACAATTCCAAAGCTCCAAAATTCCTTAAGGATATGGTAATATCATGGTTTTTCACTTAAGGCTTGTAGTGAGCTTCAAAACAAGGAAAGGGAAACAAGGCTCAAAAGGGCTATCAAAGGAATTAATTCAAGGTAAGTCCATTTGGCTAAAAGCTTATAAGAACAAAATTGCCTTAATCATTTCCAAATATGCATGTGAATTAGGACGCATCAAAAAGAATCAAGCCAAGGCTATTGTGCAAGCAATCAATGGGGCAAAACACACCAAATAATTATAATGATGGATGGCTCAAATTCTCACAAAGGTAAAATCATCACTTTCAAATTGAGCTTTCAAAACTATCACGACATGTAGAGAAGAATCAAGGATTTCAAGTCACAAAATGTCAAGAACATTTATTTTCAATGGTGGAGGATGCATGAATGACAATCAATTCATGGGGCTCTGGATAAGATATGAGGGTTGAGGATAGACGAACAGCGCTAGGCAAGCCATTCGTGGGGGCTCGAGACTCGATGGTGGAGGATGCATGAAGGACAATCAATTCCTGGGGCTGTGGTTAAGATTTGAGGGTGGAGCATAGACGAACAGCGCTAGGAAATCAATTCGTGGGGCTCCAGACTGGATGGTGGAGGATGCATGAATGACAATCAAATCATGGGGCTCCAGATAGGATTTGAGGGTGGAGGATAGATGAACATCGCTAGGCCATCAATTCGTGGGGCTCCAGACTCGATGGTGGAGGATGCATGCATGACAATCAATTCATGGGGCTCCAGATAAGATTTGAGGGTGGAGGATAGACGAACAGTGCCGTTACGACGCGCTGAGAACCAAACTCGATGGTGGAGGATGCATGAATGACACTCAATTCATGGGGCTCCGGATAAGATTTGAGGTGGAGGATAGACGAATAGCGCTAGGCAATAAATTCGTGGGGCTCCAGACTCGATGGTGGAGGATGCATGAATGATAATCAATTCATGGGGCTCCGGGTAAGATTTGAGGGTGGAGGATAGACGAACAGTGTAAGGCAATAAATTCGTGGGGCTCTAGACTCGATGGTGGAGGATGCATGAATGACAATCAATTCATGGGGCTCCGGATAAGATTTGAGGGTGGAGGATAGATGAACAACGCTAGGCAATCAATTCGTGGGGCTCCAGACTCAATGGTGGAGGATGCATGAATGACAATCAATTTGTGGGGCACCGGATAATATTTGAGGGTGGAGGATAGATGAAAACCGCTAGGCAATTAATTCGTGGGGCTCCAGACTCAATGGTGGAGGATGCATGAATGACAATCAATTCATGGGGCTCTGGATAAGATTTGAGGGTTGAGGATAGACGAACAACGCTAGGTAAGCAATTCGTGGGGCTCGAGACTCGATGGTGGAGGATGCATGAATGACAATCAATTCATGGGGCTCCGGTAAAGATTTGAGGGTAGAGGATAGACGAATAGCGCTAGACAATCAATTCGTGGGCTCCAGACTAGATGTTGGAGGATGCATGAATGACAATCAATTCATGGGGCTCCGGATAAGATTTGAGGGTGGAGGATAGATGAACAGCGCTAGGCAATCAATTCGTGGGGCTCCAGGCTCGATGGTGGAGGATGCATAAATGACAATCAATTCATGGGGCTCTGGATTAAATTTGAGGGTGGTGGATAGACGAACAGTGCTAGGCAATCAATTCGTGGGGCTTCAGACTCGATGGTGGAGGATGCATGAATGACAATCAATTCATGGGGCTCCGGATAAGATTTGAGGTGGAGGATAGACGAATAGCGCTAGGTAATAAATTCGTAGGGCTCTAGACTCGATGGTGGAGGATGCATGAATGATAATCAATTCATGGGGCTCCGGGTAAGATTTGAGGGTGGAGGATAGACGAACAGTGTAAGGCAATAAATTCTTGGGGCTCTAGACTCGATGGTGGAGGATGCATGAATGACAATCAATTCTTAGGGCTCCGGATAAGATTTGAGGGTGGAGGAAAGATGAACAACGCCAGGCAATCAATTCGTGGGGCTCCAGACTCAATGGTTGAGGATGCATGAATGACACTCAATTTGTGGGGCACCGGATAATATTTGAGGGTGGAGGATAGATGAACAACGCTAGCCAATCAATTCGTGGGGCTCCAGACTCAATGGTGGAGGATGCATGAATGACAATCAATTCATGGGGCTCTGGATAAGATTTGAGGGTTGAGGATAAATGAACAGCGCTAGGCAAGCAATTCTGGGGGCTCGAGACTCGATGGTGGAGGATGCATGAAGGACAATCAATTCATGGGGCTGTGGGTAAGATTTAAGGGTGGAGGATAGACGAACAGCGCTAAGAAATCAATTCGTGGGGCTCCAGACTAGATGGTGGAGGATGCATGAATGACAATCAAATCATGGGGTTCTAGATAGGATTTGAGGGTGGAGGATAGACGAACATCGCTAGGCCATCAATTCGTGGGGCTCCAGATAAGATTTGAGGGTGGAGAATAGACGAACAGCGCTAGGCAATCAATTCGTGGGGCTCCAAACTCGATGGTGGAGGATGCATGAATGACACTCAATTCATGGGGCTCCGGTCAAGATTTGAGGGTGGAGGATAGACGAACAGTGTAAGGCAATAAATTCGTGGGGCTCTAGACTCGATGGTGGAGGATGCATGAATGACAATAGATTCATGGGGCTCCGGATAAGATTTGAGGGTGACGGATAGATGAACAACGCTTGGCAATCAATTCGTGGGGCTCCAGACTCAATGGTAGAGGATGCATTAATGACAATCAATTTGTGGGGCACCGGATAATATTTGAGGGTGGAGGATAGATGAACAACGCTAGGCAATCAATTCCTGGGGCTCCAGTCTCAATGGTACAGGATGCATGAATGACAATCAATTCATGGGGCTCCGGATAAGATTTAAGGGTTGGGGATAGACGAACAGCGCTAATCAAGTAATTCGTGGGGCTAGAGACTCGATGGTGGAGGATGCATGAAGGACAATCAATTCATGGGGCTGTGGGTAAGATTTGAGGGTGGAGCATAGACGAAGAGCGCAAGGAAATCAATTCGTGGGGCTCCAGACTGGATGGTGGAGGATGCATGAATGACAATCAAATCATGGGGCTCCAGATAAGATTTGAGGGTGGAGGATAGACGAATGTCGCAACCTACCCTTCGGCGGGAGGGCGACGCGAGACTCGCGGGATGCGTGTTCCATGAAAGGAATACGCGCGGAGTCGCCACCAACGTTTATTTGGGGAAAACGTCGGAAAAACCGGAAAAGACGCGATCTACGAACTTTTAAGTTGAAAGGTTCGGGAGTTGTATTTACGCACGGGGAAGGTATTAGCACCCCACACGCCCGTCCCAAGGGACGGCAGCCTTTAATCGAATGTGCAAACATGACTTTGATTTTTATGTTCCCTTTTATGTTCTTATGTCCTTTATACCCTTTTTATATTTTTCCTTTTTTGTGGTCGACAAGGGTGTTTCCCTTTGCTCCTACGTATTCCTCAATTTGCGATGAGGAAATCAGACCTACGTAGTTCTTTTTTATCAAGCGATTCTTTTTTACTTAAGTGGTGATCATTTTAAGGCGTTGGACCTTAAAAATGATCCATTTTACTTAGTGAGAAATTGAAATGACAAACTTCAAAAGCCTATTTTTGTGGACGAGCTTGACTAGGCGAGTTGATTTTAGCCTTAGTTTCACCTTAGTTATTAATCAATTCGATTAAGAATGAGAAATCCCAAAGAGAAAACGTCCGATTGATTTTCCGCTTTATTTTACTAAAAAGATGTTTTTTTGATTATTATATTATTTTTTACCTCTTTTTGATTTCCAACGTGGTTACGGCACGACCGAACGGTCGGAATTGATTTTAACCGAAGTTAACGGATAATATAATTCAAACGTTCGGTGGAAATTTATTTTATTTTTAAGTTAAGCGAGAAACGACTTAAGTAAAATGGCTTAAGCACGTCAACAGGGGGTATAAAAAGTAAACAAAACGAGAATAAAAATGCACGAAACACAATGTGGACCGCTACGGGTACATAGAATGAATCGAGAAGCTTGGTTCGAGGTACTTACCCGTTGAAGATCGAAGAACGATGAAGAACGAATGAAGAACGTCGAAGAACGGTTGAAATCTTTGCGAGATTCCTCACGGAAAACGTTACGGAAACGTTTCGGAAGCGCCTCGGCTTAGATTTTCTTCACGGAAACAATTTTTCCAAGCAAATTCGAAAGAGAGAGAAGTGCCTAAGGGGCTGGACCCCTTCCTTCTTCATTTCCTCCCCTATTTATAGCAAAATAGGGGAGGTGGTTGCCGCCCAGCTCGCCCAGGCGAGCTCAGCTCGCCCAGGCGAGCAGGGTTGCTTCCTCCAGAAGCAACCGCCTTCTGGAGGAATCTTCTGGAGGGCCCAAATGGGCCTGGGTGCTATTTGCACCCCCATTTTTACTAAGTACACCCCCCTCTGCTGTTTTTTGGTGATTCTTTTTTCGTAAAGTTACGGAAACTTACGAATTTCGTAACGATACTTGTTTTCTTTCCGTAATGTTACGGAACCTTGCGGATTACATAATCATCCCCTTTTTGACTTACGGAATGTTACGGAACCTCACTTAATTATGCAACGATGCTTCCATTTGATTTCCGGTGTGTCACGGAAACTTACGGATTGTGCATCAATATTTTTTTGTTTTTTTCGGCATGTCCTGGAATTTCACAAATTGCCTAATGATGGGTGCCAAGCACCTCACAAGGACCAAAGAATGGTCGCATGTCATCGAGCAAAGGTCCCCGGACGAAATTAGGGTATGACAGTTGCCCCTCTTTACTTGTCTTTTATTGGAGATAAAAGGAAAGTAAAGATAAGACACTAATTTCGTCCCTCTCGATTTGACGAGAGTCGCGGGTGACCATAAAATCTCCACATGCAAATGACTTGTTGTTCCTAGAATTTCACAAATTGCCTAATGATGGGTGCCAAGCACCTCACAAGGACCAAAGAATGGTCGCATGTCATCAAGCAAAGGTCCCCGAAAATCAGTGTATGACACTAATTTCGCTCCTCTCGGTTGACGAGAGTCGCGGGTGACCGTGACTTGTCGTTCCTAGGATTTCACAAATTGCCTAATGATGGGTGCCAAGCACCTCACAAGGACCAAAGAATGGTCACATGTCATCAAGCAAAGGTCCCCGAAAATCAGTGTATGACACTAATTTCGCTCCTCTCGGTTGACGAGAGTCGCGGGCGACCATGAAATTTCCGCATGTAAATGACTTTGTTGTTCCCGGAGGAACAAAAGGTGCAGAAGACTGTGTCAGCCCCTGCATGCTACCAAGCGTTCTGTCTTACAGATAGCAAAAGAATGGGTGCGAATAACCATAAGGTATCTCCGCGTATCATGGGTGCAGAATGACCAAACTTGGTCTCTGCTTGTCATCGGGCCCGCCGCCTCTGGATGACAAAAGGGTGCGAATAACCATAAGGTATCTCCGCGTATCATGGGTGCAGAATGACCAAACTTGGTCTCTGCTTGTCATCGGGCCCGCCGCCTCTGGATGACAAAAGGGTGCGCGTCACATGACCTCAGGGTCAGTATGACAAAGATTATGGGGCGGCCGACAAAAGCAAAGCTCTTGCTCCTACGTATCCTCCAATGAGGAACTCAGACCTTACGTAGTTCTGGATAACTTGTGAGACTTGGAAAGTCTCCATCGGAAAATGCTGACATCTCCGGAAAGGGCGCAGATGACCATATTGGTCTCTGCTCGTGAATCACACTTGGGGTCACTGAATGACGAGGTGCGGATAACCGTAAGGTGTCTCCGCGGGCTACCAGCTCTTGAGTCATGGCGACAAAAGGCGGTGTGGTCGACAAAAGCGAGGCTCTTGCTCCTACGTATCCTCCAATGAGGAACTCAGACCTACGTAGTTCTGGATAACTTGTGAGACTTGAAAAAGTCTCGGTGTTTTCTCCACTAAAATGCAAACATGCTTTAGCAAAGAGACAAATATTCCAACTGATTTAGAGCAGCATATGCTTTTTTGAGTGACAAACAATGCGCCTACCAGGGAAGGAGAGTCTGCTGATGGGATCCCCCATAACCATAAATGAGATCTTGGATGTTAGCATTTCGTTTCTAAATGACCATTTAGAGGAAACACTGGGTTCGACAAACATAGAAGAAATCCACTCAAAGTGTATCAATCTCGCACAGGTAAGTGTTTCATCCTAATTCCGAACCATAGATATGTCATGACTTGACTTTGCAAATTATTTCCTATCAAATCAAAAATTACATGCGTGATCATGGATCAAATAGGACTTCCCTTGGGAATGGGTTCTTTTGGTGGTTTCTTCTTTCGGCTTTTGTGTGTTTTTGGCTTTTTCTTTTTCTGTTTTTTTCTTTTTCTGTTTTTTTGTTTAGTGCGGGGCGAGAAAAAAGGGTCGCTAGCGCACGGGATTTTGGTTGGTAATTAAAGGGAGAAGACCATTTTAGGTCGTGATTTCCTTTCCTTCTTTTTTTGTTCATTTGGTGACAATTCTGTATTGTTCAGATATCGTCCGGTCAAAAGACCTTTCTGCACATTTCTTCTAGTTTCTTTGACCAGGAGCTTTCTTCTTTTTTACTTCTTTTTTTTTTTTTTTTTTCTTCTCCCATTCTTTGATTGGGAGTTTTCTTTCCTCTTCTTTTCTTTCTCTTTGATTGGAAATTTTCCTTCTCTCCTTTTTATGCTTCCTCTTTGATTGGAAATTTTCCTTCTCTTCTCCTTTTTTTTTTTGCTTCCGAGGGTAAGGATTGGCATTCTCACCCTGGGTCAAGGTTTATGGTGAGTCAGGATTTTGGCTCAAAGCTTGTAGAATGGCTAGACATGATACATGTCAGGGTTTGGTTTGGTTCAAGGATAAAAGGGATGCCCCACATTATTTCCATGACACAAAAATGCAAAAATGATGATTTGGAAACTTTATGCAAAACTGGTCATGCATGCACCTATGCGGACACTCAAGTGTCAAATTTTTATGGTCATGTGATGCTAGGGCTCAGGATTCATTTCCTCTATTTTAATCAACCCAATGTTTCCAAAATATGTTCTTTTATCAATTTGTGCATTCATCCGAGTCCATTTCGGGCGTCCGGGAAAATCTTCACAGCATTCACCCTTCAGGTGTATACACATTTTTTCAAAAGCTAGTTACGATCAGTGAATTTTTCCAAAGAAAAGTTGGAAATCGTCTCTTTTCAAAAGCATGTTGGTCTTTCAACTTGACAACTTATTTTTTCCTTTTTCTACCTTTTTCCTTACTTACCCCTTTTTTTCTCTTATTTGCTCTCTTTTTCTTTTCACTTTCTTTTCTTTTCTATTTCATTTTCTTTCCTTTTCTATTTCATTTTCTTTCCTTTTCTATTTTTATTTTTATCATGATTTTTTTGTTTATTTTACATATATACTTTTGGACGATGTTCCTAAACGAAGAACTCTACACGGTTCCAGAATTTCAAACATCATCGATAGTAATGATATATAAATACTAACGCACCAATCTAAACAAAAATGTATGCGCTGTACAAATGACAATCGAAACAACAAAAACAAACGTTAGTCTCTCAAGTCAAAACAATAACATAGAATAAAAATGACAAAAGAAATATGAAAGAAAACATGAATCTGGGGATCTCCCAGTCACGTATCTCCACTCCCTCCCAAGAAGTCAAGCAAATCGGCCATCTCCTCATCCTCGTGGGCTTCTTCTCCATCGCCGGGAGCTTCTGGGGGTGCCTCTCCTGCTTGGGCCTCGGGCCAATCTCCGGGCCATGCAACCTCTGCCCTGAACTGGTCTGGAGTAGGGCATGAAAAAGGAGCGAAACCCTGGCTCTGCATGCTAAGGCTCATCTGGTACAGACAATCATGGGTCCGTACATGTGCTCGGTGGTTGGCCGCCTGCTGGCGAACCAAATGCCGTAAATACTGCTCCATGTCAAATGCCCCAGCCTGGCCAGCCTGATGAGGTGGTGGGGGCGCGCCTGCGGCCTGTGGAGCATCACCCTGAGCCTGTCTCTGGGTACAGTACTTCTCAATAAAAGCCCGGGTGATGGGCGGCCGAATCACCTTGGTAGGTGCAACGGGGACTCCGAATGACTGGCAGAGTCCTGTGATCAGTGCGGGGAATCCCAGGGCCCTGTTGGACTTATCTGGGTCAGGGTGGCTAGTGGGCGCCATACCTGCAAAAATATATATGGCATCAGCGATCAGCTGAGCCACATGGATGCTCATCCGTGTCAGGATGGCGTACACCAGCTGGCACTTAGGCATGGGGAGGTCGGAATTATGATCAGTGGGCAGGATGTTGCTGAGGAGCAACGTCATCCATATCTGGGTCAGGGTGGTCATATTGGTGCGCATGATTCGCACTCGTCTCCCTGCAGCAGTCCGGGCAAAATCCTGCCCCGGTATACATAACAGCTGGGTGATGGCCTCCTCATCGAACCCATCAGACCGGTTCCTCCTCTGGCCATACTCGCATTCCTGGCCCTCTTCCAATACCATCGGATATCCCAGGAGCTGGCTGATAGCGTCGGCATCGAACGGGATCCACTGACCCCTAACCCAGGATCTCATGTCACGCACGCCTTCCTATGTTGGCCAAGCATTGGCGTAAAACTCAAGGACTATTTCTGGATCAAACTTGGCCATGGGAGTAACCAGTGGTGCCCACCGCCGGCGCCCTATTTCCTCCTGGAAATCAGTATACTCGTCGTCCCTGAGCTGGACGCGTCGCTCCCGGAGAAACGACCATCCCTTGATGGCTTCGAAGCGCTGGTGGTGTACAACGCTCCTAAAGCGGTGACTGTCGTACTCCGGGGCGGAACTAGTTCCTTCGGCCGCCTTGTCCTTCCTGGACCTCTTTGAGGCAAGCTTCCTCGGTGCCATTCCTGCGAAGGCAAACATTTGGAAAGTTAGTTTTAGTGGGACATTACTCTTAAAGCAAAAATGGCATGTAACCTCCTCCCATCAATACAAACATCAATGTAAATTTAGAGCAAGCTTATGCGCATATTTCCCTACGAACGTTCACTTGCACAAGACATCCTATTAACTAAGAAAAATGCACCCATATACAATCAAGGTAGCTTCCTTACCTAGATTATTTACATGTACTTCCAAAGTGTATTTGTTATTTACATCATACACGCCATCTTGTCAAAATTTACACACATGCATACTCAAAGCATTTCGGGGTACCAAAAATTGCACATGCGCTCATCTTGGTATTTCTAATATCTATACATATACAAACTTCATGATGAATCTTGACTATCTACACAATAAAGTGCTACATTTCATGCCTTTTTTCAAGTTTTTGCTACCTAAAGCCGCATGCAAATTCAAGCATATTTTCCTTTGCTGACTAAAATTGTATTCAAATTATATATATATTTTTTGGAATATGTTTTCTTTCATTCAACATATTTATATATATTTTTTGTGAGACATTTTGACTACCAAAAATTATATATACATACATTCAAGTATTTCGCTATTCATACCCAAAGTGCAAATTGCCAAAGGTATCTTGCTACCTATTCTAAACCTACGCATTCATGACGAGCACAATTCCTAAACATCTAGGCGTAGGGAAAATATTATAGTGTGGCCCATAGCTGATTGCTGGCCCAAAAGAGGGTAACTTTACCCAATATGCACCTCCTTTTGTGTACTTTTGCATAAAAACTTTGGTTCCTAGGCCTAGGACATATGCGGGGCAATTACTCTAGCTCTTTCGAAAATGAATGCATGTCCCAAAAATATGTGCAAGCCAAATTGCCCCATGGGTTGTTTCCCTACAAAAATCACGCGCTAATGCCATTGAGGCATTTCACCGAACACTTGGTGGGCGCGCGTTTAGGCATCAATAGCAAGAGAACGGGGACAATGTGGCATGTCCCATTACTTCAAAATGCATTATAGGCCTAGGGCCATCTCATACAAACCCCCAATTCAACTTAATCAAGCAAGAAAACAAATCAAAATTGCCCCATATATTTGAGCACACTCCCACAATTTAGAGCACAAAAAGGAGATCAAAATACACCAATGAAAAGGTATGACACTTAGGGATGGAATACTTACTTGTTGGTGATGAACAAAAGCGCAAAACGGAATCAAAAAATGCGAAAAAGGATGACCCTAGGGCTGCAAATTCATCAATCCCGTGGGTATGGCTTTTGAAAGGGGGGAAAAGAAGTTTTTAAACGTAAAAACGCCCCCCCTTTCGTCATTTTTATAATTTGGTGCAGGGGTGGCTCGCCCAGGCGAGCTAACCTGCACTTTTTTGTTTTTTTTTTTTTTTTTTGAGGGGAACATTAACCATGTCCCCTCCCTTCTCATGGATTAGCATTTTGCCTAACTTGAACTTACTTAGGTTAGAATTAGGCGTTGATTACTTATTTTATTATTACCCTTTTCCTTTTTAAAACAAACAAATAGTAAAAGAAAGCTGCAAAATACAAAGGATACGGAGCTGCCTTGCAGCGACATTCCCTGTTTGTTTCGCACAGAGAAGAGCAACGATCGGTCGGTCGTGACCCCATCCCCGCTTGCGTAAGTACCTGCAAGTAATAAACAACCAGGTATGGCCCATCTTGGCCGCATCATTACCTTACCTTGACTGGTTTCTGCCATTCATGTTTTGTCTTCACTCCAGAAGGTAGCCCAAGGTGATCCTGCCCCTGTTTTACTACAACAATATACATGCGTATGCGTATGCGTATGCATGAATGTTTTCAAACGCAGAAAATTTAGGGAAAGTTGGTTCAGGTTCAATTCTAATTAAGCGCTTGGGGGATCCCATGAACTGAGCGGAAGGGCTCAGGCGATCACAAATTAATGCAAGGTGTGAAACTAACGTGAGGACTAAAAGCCTCGAATCCACGTTCATTTCTTTGAAAGATTGTAACGAGAGATACAACAGACAGGAAATCCCTGGGGGAAATCCAGAAAACGCATAAAGATAAAGAACATGCAGCGACATCCTTAATTGCCCCAGCTTCTAAGCATAATATTGTTTGACGACATCAGAGTTCACGGGTGAAGGTAGCTCTTCGCCATCCGTGTTGGTAAGCACCAAAGCTCCTCCGGAAAAAGCCCTCTTCACGACAAAAGGCCCTTCGTAGTTCGGGGCCCATTTCCCTCGATGGTCCTTGACAGCATGGGACACTTTCTTTAGCACAAGGTCTCCCTCATGGAACTTGCGTAAGCGTACTTTCTTGTCGAATGCACTCTTCATTCTTTGCTGGTATAAGCGCCCATGACTCATGGCCGTTAAGCGCTTACCCTCAATGAGGTTGAGCTGATCGTAGCGTGTTTGAGCCCACTCTGATTCCTTTAACCCGGATTCTGCCAAGATCCTTAATGACGGGACTTCTACCTCAAATGGTAACACCGCCTCCATCCCATATACCAATGAGAACGGCGTTGCCCCAGTTGACGTTCGCACTGAAGTCCGGTAACCGTGTAACGCGAATGGGAGCATCTCGTGCCAATCCTTGTATGACACGGTCATCTTTTGGATAATCTTTTTGATATTCTTATTGGCCGCTTCCACGGCTCCATTCATCTTTGGCCGGTAGGGCGTGGAATTGTGATGCCGGATTTTAAACTCCTCGCACATTTCTGCCATCATCTTATTATTCAGGTTGGTGCCGTTGTCCGTGATAATCTTCCTTGGCAAACCATATCGGCAAATGATCTCTTTCTTAATGAACCTGACCACCACATTCCTCGTGACATTGGTATATGAAGCCGCCTCGACCCACTTGGTGAAATAATCTATCGCTACGAGGATGAAGCGATGACCATTCGAGGCCTTGGGCTCAATGGCCCCGATGACATCTATTCCCCACATGGAGAAAGGCCAAGGGGCGGACATGACATTCAGAGGATGTGGTGGGGCATTGACATTATCTGCGAATGCTTGACATTTGTGGCACTTCCTCACATGGACACAACAATCACTTTCCATGGTAAGCCAGTAATAACCTACTCTTAAGATCTTCCTGGCCATAGCATGCCCGTTGGCGTGTGTTCCAAACGAGCCCTCATGGACTTCCTCGATCATGTGATTTGCCTCCTTGGCATCCACACATCGCAGGAGTGTCATGTCGTGATTTCTCTTATACAGTGTGCCTCCGCTCATGAAGAAACTGGCTGCCAACCTCCTCAATGTCCTTTTATCGTTGTCGGCAATCTCTGGCGGGTATTCTTTGCTTTCGACATATCGCTTGATGTCGTAATACCAGGGCTTTCCGTCCCGTTCCTCTTCCACTTGGCAACAATGTGCGGGTTTGCCACGACACTGAAATTCAATGTAGGGTAGGTCCCCGTGCGGTGTTAGCTGGAACATAGATGCCAATGTAGCAAGTGCATCCGCCATTTGATTTTCCTCGCGGGGAACATGATGGAAGGAGATCTCATCGAAAGTCTCAGCCAACTCCTTGATGTAGGCTTTGTAGGGTATCAGCTTGGGATCTCTAGTTTCCCATTCTCCTCTCAGCTGATGGATTACCAACGCTGAGTCGCCGTACACCTTGAGTAGTTTGACATCGGAGTCAATTGCTGCCTGGACGGCTAGGGCACATGCTTCATATTCGGCCATGTTGTTGGTGCAGTCGAATCCTAGCCTGGCTGTGAAAGGTACACATTGATTGTCCGGAGAGATCAACACTGCCCCGACGCCATGACCTAGAATGTTTGACGCTCCGTCAAACCATACAGTCCATTTGTCCCGATCTTCGTCCAACTTTTCCTCGAACAAGGCCATGATGTCCTCATCCGGGAATTCCGGATGCATGGGCTGGTAGTCGTTAAGAGGCTATTGAGCCAAATAATCTGCCAAAGCGCTTCCTTTTATCGCCTTTTGGGTGACGTAGACTATATCAAACTCAGATAGCAAGACTTGCCACCGGGCGATTCGTCCTGTGAGAGCTGGCTTTTCAAAGATGTACTTAACCGGGTCCATTTTGGATATCAACCAGGTAGTATGACTCAGCATGTACTGCCTTAGGCGATGGGACGCCCATACTAAAGCACAACACGTTCTTTCGAGCAAGGAGTAATTCATCTCACAGGTCGTGAACTTCTTACTTAGGTAGTAAACAGCGCGCTCTTTCTTCCCGGATTCGTCATGTTGCCCCAGCATACACCCCATTGACTCGTCCAAGATTGTCATGTACAAAATGAGAGGCCTTCCAGGTACTGGTGGCATAAGCACGGGAGGATTCATTAGGCACTTTTTGATCCTTCCAAAAGCCTCTTGGCAATCCTCATTCCACCGATCAGTTTGGTTTTTGCGCAAGAGTTTAAACAACGGCTCACAAATGGCGGTGAGCTGCGATATGAATCTGGCAATATAATTCAAGCGCCCCAGAAAACCTCGGACTTGCCTCTCTGTACGGGGTTCTGGCATCTCAAGGATAGCCTTCACTTTTTCGGGGTCTACCTCTATCCCTTTCTGGCTTACAACGAAACCAAGCAATTTCCCTGATTTGACCCCAAAGGTACACTTAGCGGGGTTCAACCTTAATTGATATTTCTTAAGCCTTTCGAACAACTTCCGCAGGTTGACAAGGTGTTCTTCCTCAGATTTAGATTTAGCAATTATGTCGTCCACGTAGACCTCGATCTCTTGATGCATCATATCATGGAACAAAGCTACCATGGCCCGTTGATAAGTTGCCCCGGCGTTCTTGAGTCCAAAGGACATTACCTTGTAACAGAACGTTCCCCACAGGGTGACGAAAGTAGTCTTTTCCATATCCTCGGGCGCCATCTTTATCTGATTGTAACCAGAGAAACCATCCATGAAGGAAAATAAAGCGAAATTGGCCGTGTTATCTACGAGGATATCGATGTGTGGTAACGGAAAATTGTCCTTGGGACTGGCCCGATTCAGGTCCCGGTAATCTACACACATTCGTACTTTCCCACCTTTTTTAGGAACTGGTACGATGTTGGCAACCCATTCTGGATACCGAGCGACGGCCAGAAATCCAGCGTCAAACTGCTTCTTCACTTCTTCTTTTATCTTCAAGGACGTTTCGGGTTTCATCCTCCTCAATTTCTGTTTTACTGGGGAACACCCGGGATTTAGAGGCAATCGGTGCTGCACAATGTCAGAACTCAAACCGGGCATATCTTGGTATGACCAAGCAAAGATGTCTTGGTAGTCTTTTAGCAGGATTATTAATTCTTCACGGATAGGTGCGGTAATGCCTGTACCTATCTTTACTTCCCTCTTTCCACTGCCAATTCCTAAGTCTACTAGCTCTGTTTCTTCTTGATGAGGCCCCATTTCTTGGTCCTCATGGGCGACCATTCTTTCTAGTTCCGAAGGAAGTCCCACATCCTCATCTCCTTCATCTTCCGTTTGGTTCATTTCTTGCTCGAAGTTGATAGACGGGTCCCAGGTATTAGTACCTTCGGGGGACTCGTCATCGGATCTGCCGTTTCAGAAAAAGAAGTAAACATGCAAATGAATGAGAATGGGTAGAGACCAGGAACAGATGAAGAAAGATCCTTGTATTATAAATTCAAAAACAAAAGACACAAAGCCTTAACAAAATGAAAACTCTAAAGCCTAGGCCCAACTATAGAGCTTTTAAAACCGTAAAGGTTTACATTATGCTTGTTGCGTAAATGCCGGGGCGTTCCTCCACTCGCCAATTTCCCAGCTGGAAATCAGGAGGGCATGGTCGGACCAAATCCGAAGTACTTGGAACATCATCTTCACATATCGCGAACACTTGACCTTCGTCTCCCAGACCCGCACTTATAAAGCTTCTACTTATGTGGCAGGGCGGGCTTCCTTCACTTTCTTGTCTCCAACGCGAGCTCTGACCACTGTTTTTCCTTCCCGCGATGCTTCTTTTCATGTTCGCCTGAGTGGGCTTATAGCCTAAACCATACTTCCCACGATTTCCTTGGGTTTTTATCAGGCTAGTTATGCCGCCATTGTCTTTGCCTAAACCCATCCCGGGTTCATAACCGTTCCCCAACATAACTCGGGCCATCATTACCGTCGCATCGGACAGGCAAGGTTGCCCAAAGAGGGAGTCCACGGAGGAAATGCTGACCACCTCAAAAGACTGAAAAGCGGTTTCTAACGATTCTTCTGCGGCTTCCACATAAGGCATGGAGGATGGGCAGCTTACCAAGATATCTTCCTCGCCTGACACGATGACCAAGTGCCCCTCCACTACGAACTTCAGCTTTTGGTGGAGTGTAGAAGGCACAACTCCCACTGAGTGGATCCAAGGGCGCCCCAACAGGCAGCTGTAGGGGGGGTTAATATCCATTATTTGGAAGGTGACTTGACAGGTGTGAGGGCCTATTTGTACTGGGAGATCGATCTCTCCCCTAACCTCTCGGCGAGTGCCGTCGAAGGCCCGAACCACCATTGAACTTGGTTTTAAATGGGAAGCATTGAATGGTAACTTGTCCAAAGTGCTCTTAGGCATCACGTTTAAACTGGAACCATTATCGATGAGTACCTTGGCCACGATATGGTCCATACACTTGACTGATACGTGTAAAGCCTTATTATGCCCTCTCCCCTCGGCGGGGATTTCTTCTTCGGCGAAGGCAAGATAGTTGTTGGCAGTGATATTGTTGACCAGCCCTCCGAAACCTTCTACCGAAATATCTTGGGCCACGTGAGCCTCGTTCAGTACTTTTACTAGCAGAGCCCGATGAGGCTCGGAGCTCATAAGTAACTCTAGCAGCGAGACCCTAGCCGGGGTTTTGTTGAGCTGTTCGATAACCTTGAATTCACTCTGCTGAATTATCCGAAGGAACTCGCTGGCTTCCTCTAGCGACACCTCCTTTCTACCATCCTTTTTCTCCGGGGGTCCCTTTGCTGGAATATCTTTATTCGAAGCGTGGGGTGCTTCGCCATCTTGTTCCTCCACCACTTTTCCTTTTCCCTTGACGTCGGCGGGTTGGACCGGTAGGTCCGGAGGTGCGAACACACGACCACTACGGGTCACACCACTCAGTCCCGTGATATTTGTTACTTTAGCCGACAGCGAGCTGACGTCAGTGACCTCTTCTTCCTTCTTCTCCGGAGGTGTATATCTCCACGGGACCGCGTGACTATCTTGGTACGGGAAAGGAACAGGTTTGGCCATTAAGGAGTGCCCGGGCTCTTGCGAGGCTGCACTTTTAGTGAAGTATATCACCAAGGGTTTGGGCTTCGCAACACCACTCCCCTCCGTAGATTGCATGCATATATGCTGCTCTTCTTCTCCTTCAATGCCGACTTCTAGTCGACCTTGGTCTATCATCCGTTGTAACAATTCCTCTACTTCCAAACACGTCTCCATGTCATGCATCTCGCCGGGATGTAGCAGACAGGAATCCTCCTTACACCCACTATGGGGAATTACACCTCCCTTTTGTAGGGCCTCAAAGATAAACCTCCTAGGGGTTGCCACATCTCTCAACGGTTTAGACCTGTGGGGCCTATCGGATTCAACTACATTAACTGCTCCCCCTCCATGATTGGCGAGCGGGTTGGTCCTTACATTGGGCCGATCCTCTTGGAAAGTCAGCCATCCGGCATCCATTAGATGTTGGACCTTGTATTTAAGGGCCAAGCATTTTTCGATGGAATGCCCCGGGGCACCCCCATGGTACTTGCAAGTTGCATTAGGGTCATACCACTTCGGGAAAGGGGGTTCGAGGACCCTTCCGGGAGTTACCACGGCCAAATGATTGGCGATGAGGGATGGTAGAAGATCTTCGTACGTCATTGGGAGCGGGGTGAATTCCGGCAACGGCCTCGGAGGGAAGTTCCTTGTCGTGTTGGAATTACCGGCCGGTCGAGTCGCGTTCGGAGTTGGAACTTGGGGAGCTTCCCTCTGGGTGGGTGCCTTAGGCTGCACGGGTGTTGAACTAGAGGCGTTCCCAGCATGAGCCGACAAGCTTGGGTGATGTTGCGCGTACTGATGGGTACCATGAGGTGTTTGCTGGGGTTTGACCCATGCGGGTGTTGAAGAGATGGCATGGGCATCTCCTTCCTTCCTTTTTGCCCCTGTTGCCCCGATTCTTTTGGCGTTTACGTTTGTGGAGGAAACGTAATCAAACTTTCCTCTCTTCAATCCAACCTCGATTCTTTCCCTGGCAAACACCAGATCCGCAAAGCTGGACGGCATGTAACCCACTAGCTTCTCATAGTAGAACACTGGCAGAGTGTCTACCATCATGGTGATCATCTCTCTCTCAACCATGGGAGGAGCTACTTGTGCCGCCAAATCCCTCCATCGCTGCGCATATTCTTTAAAGGTTTCACCCTCTTTCTTGAACATATTCTGCAGTTGAGTACGGTCAGGAGCCATATCAGAATTGTACTGATACTGCCTTAGGAAGGCGGTAATCAGATCCTTCCAAGTACGGATACGGGAAGCTTCCAAATTAGTGTACCACACTACCGCAGCTCCGGCCAAGCTATCCTGAAAGAAGTGTATCAACAGCTTTTCATCTTTAGAATGGGCGCCCATCTTACGGCAGTACATTTTGAGGTGGTTTTTGGGACAAGTCGTCCCTTTATACTTGTCAAAGTCCGGCACTTTGAACTTCGGGGGAATAACAACATCGGGTACTAAGCAAAGATCCGTCATGTCTGCAAATGGATAGTCCCCAAATCCTTCCACAGCCCTCAATCTTTCCTCAAGGAGATCGAGCTTCCTCCTTTCTTCAATTGCCGGGGGCGGCCCTTCCATAGACAAAACTATTGGCGATGCTGCGATGTTGGGTTGGGGCGACGTGCCTGGTGCCGGCCCTTCGGGGATCGGGGGATAAAACTCGACATCCCTCCGAGCATAATCTTGAGGGTCTTTATGGACTTCGTCGGGCTGCTGAGGAGGTTCTTTTTCATGGACGGGAGAAGCAATGTGGCCCGCATCTTCTTGCAAGATGGGTGGTGAATAGTTGGGCGGCAATCCATAAGGGTAAGCCGCTCGGTTGTATCCCAGGTGAGGGCTGCCATCGTGCCCCAGTGCGTCCCTTCCCCGTCCTACTATGTTTGGGGGAGGATGGTGCGTAGTTGCCAAGAGAGTCGGGTCTGCTTCGGCAGCCGAACTGACAGCGGCGGCAGTGGCCGCGTTCTTCTCCATGAGCTGCTTCATACCTAACATGGCCTCCATCATGGAGGCCATTTGTTCTTTCAGAGCCGACATGTCGGCTTTCATCTGTTCCTGTGTCTCCTCTTGATCACCCATCGTTCTAGATTTGGATCTGGTGCGATAGGGATCCCTTGCGGCGCGTTTAGTTATAGTGTTTTCCCTAAAAAACCAAACGTGAGGAGTGGGTAAAGAAAGAAAATGCATGCTAGAGATGAGATGTAGGAGTGATTTGATTTGCACAAGCTTTTGGAGTAGAAACATGGGACCAACTCATTTTATTTCAAAAAAAGAAATCATATCTAGTCAAGGTCTGAGAGACCATACAAGTTTCCTAACGATTTCTAATTATGTGGGCCATTAAGTCTATCATATGCTGACAATAGCCGAGAAGCCCATGAATCTCTTCGGGGGCGGAGTAGGTGTCTGCCATCGCCTTGGCCTTGGCTAACAATCGGGGAAGTTCTTGACTCCCGTTCAAGGTAAGAGCAAACCGATCCATCCACATGGTTGCCTCTTGGTGTAAAGAGTCGATCACCCTTCCTCTAGCCTCTTTTTCCGCATATACTTGGGCATACTCATCCGCGATTCTATGCTCGTGGGCCGTGGCTAGACCCAACTCTTCTTGGTACTTGGCGATGATAGCTAACATGTTGGTTTCTGTCTCGCATAGACGCTGAGACAAGCTTCTTTTGGACCTTGAACAAGCAATCAACTCCTCTTTCAGAACCATGCTATGTGCTCGCGACTGGTCCCTTTCTTCCCTTCGCAACTTGAGTTCATTATTGCTACCCCATAGAGCTCCGCGAAATTTGTTCCGGCCATACTCTTCCTTGCGAGCCCTCTTGGTCTCTTTTTCAAGGGCTCTTGCGGTAATTGCATTCTCTTCCCGTAACCCGGCGCACTCCTTCCGAACGTGTGTAGCAGCCAACTTGAACTTCTCCTTGGCGAGTTTTGCCTTTCCTAACTCGCTTTTGAGAGCTTGGACTTCCTCGTCCTCTTCCGGTGCTTCAAAATTCTCTTCGCTGACGACTTTTAACTTGGCGAGCCAATCTAAACCTCGTATGCGAACTTTCAGCCATTCGTGGTACCCACCAATGATGCCATTACGAATGCCTCTAAGCTCTTGATCTTTCCTTAACGGGGTTTCCCATGCCTTATGGATTCTTTGTATAGTCTTGGAATTTTGTGCGCCGAGATCCCTCACAAGGAAAGGAGACATGCTTTCTTCCGTCGGTGCTCCCCTCATGGGGTACCCTAGTTGTCTTATAGCGAGCGTGGGATTGTAATTAATACAACCCCTCGTTCCTACCAGCGGAATGTTCGGGTATCTTCCACATGAGAAAAGGACTCCTTCTTTTCCTTCCTTCCATCGGGGGAACCAACTGATTGTTCTACTTCCTATCCCGGCCAAGAGCTGGTCCCAATCCATTCTCCTCTTTTCAGTACACGAGCGATGGCTCAGGAGCGGACATGGATGTCTCGTGTCTTGTTGGAACAAGTGTGAAACCAACCAAACACAGAGGGCGGGTAAGCAACAGATGATCCGTGCGCTACTCTTCTCGCACCTTCGGTCAAATGTGTCAAACAGATCTGCCAAGACAGCTACCACCGGACTTTCCTTGCTATGGTGGTAGGCAAGGAAAGCGTCGATTGCTGCTAGGTCTACCAAACCATCCACATTTGGAAAGAGGACAACCCCGAAAATTAGCAAAGCTAACACATCCATAAACGGGACCCAGTCTCCTTGATTGGCCATACCCCTCGCCTTGTCTTCTAGGTACTTCTGTGGCAGGCCCGCTATGCCGTTCCGAGTCTGTTTTACGCGGTCCAAACCTCTGGCTGAATCCTTGACCACAGTTGCAATTCTGCTCAAAGAGGGGAGACACCCGGAGGAAAGATATGGTTTCCTTCCCCCGAGAGGACATCCTAGAATTTCCTCAAATTCTTCAATGGTTGGTACTAATTGGAAGTCCCCGAATGTGAAGCATCTCAAGGGCTGGTCGTAGTATTGGGTAAGTGATGCAATGGCTTCTATGGACACCTCTGCTATGGTCAACTCTAAGATCTTTCCGTAAGTCTTGCAGAAGGCTTGCATTTGGAGGGGTTCCATCAACCGCCCTAATTCCTTGATGCTGGTGGTATCTAGGCTTTTGACCTTGACTTGGTAGAACCTCTTGCCGGTTTGATTTGTTCCCATGCTTACTAAAGTGAGACAAAAGCTGGTGCAAATCAAAACTCCGATACCTCATGGGTGGGATGGATGAATGCATGATGGAATGCATATGACACAGATGCAATCTAGGAATGCGGGGGTCCGGGGAATTTGTCCCTTTCTTAGATACGACGTCTAGGGGTAGCGAAATGCCCCAACGCACGTTTTTAAGAAGGCGACACGGACCCTCCGTTGGTTTGTTTACAGTAGGGATCAAGACAGAACCCACATGCAAGGCCTATGCAAAAGACACAATGCGGGAATGTGCACAGTATGACAATATTTACCGAACATAAGCAAAAGGGTATATGATACTCATGCATGGCAGTGTGAAAAATGGCACGCAGCGTGTTTGCTTCGTGCCCCTATTTAAGGGACCTATAAGGGAGAGAACTAACTAGGCTTTTAGCAATAACCCCCAAGGTAGTCATATCTCTCTTGATGGTTTCTAGAGGTATCATCCTCTTTGAAGAACATATTGTAGCAGTAGGGACTACTAGCAACAATAGGTTTTCAAAGAGAAAAGCTCTAGATGAGGGTTCACTGTAATCAAGCAAGTCGGAGACCTAGCATGATCACAGATTCACCTCCACTCCTTATGCTCCCATGAACCCGGGTATAGGGCCCTTTTTCACTCACAGTGTGTGCAAATAGTGTTGGTGTTTGTGTGCATCAAATGAATAAATATTTACTTCATGCATACATTTAAAACGCACTAAAAGCAACAAAGAGTTTATATACACAAGAACATAATGAAAGGAAACCAACAAAGGAGAAAGTCATGATAAAACATTGCACAAGATTAAATGGCCTAACTCTCTAAAAAACAGTCCCCAGTGGAGTCGCCAACTGTCGCAACCTACCCTTCGGCGGGAGGGCGACGCGAGACTCGCGGGATGCGTGTTCCATGAAAGGAATACGCGCGGAGTCGCCACCAACGTTTATTTGGGGAAAACGTCGGAAAAACCGGAAAAGACGCGATCTACGAACTTTTAAGTTGAAAGGTTCGGGAGTTGTATTTACGCACGGGGAAGGTATTAGCACCCCACACGCCCGTCCCAAGGGACGGCAGCCTTTAATCGAATGTGCAAACATGACTTTGATTTTTATGTTCCCTTTTATGTTCTTATGTCCTTTATACCCTTTTTATATTTTTCCTTTTTTGTGGTCGACAAGGGTGTTTCCCTTTGCTCCTACGTATTCCTCAATTTGCGATGAGGAAATCAGACCTACGTAGTTCTTTTTTATCAAGCGATTCTTTTTTACTTAAGTGGTGATCATTTTAAGGCGTTGGACCTTAAAAATGATCCATTTTACTTAGTGAGAAATTGAAATGACAAACTTCAAAAGCCTATTTTTGTGGACGAGCTTGACTAGGCGAGTTGATTTTAGCCTTAGTTTCACCTTAGTTATTAATCAATTCGATTAAGAATGAGAAATCCCAAAGAGAAAACGTCCGATTGATTTTCCGCTTTATTTTACTAAAAAGATGTTTTTTTGATTATTATATTATTTTTTACCTCTTTTTGATTTCCAACGTGGTTACGGCACGACCGAACGGTCGGAATTGATTTTAACCGAAGTTAACGGATAATATAATTCAAACGTTCGGTGGAAATTTATTTTATTTTTAAGTTAAGCGAGAAACGACTTAAGTAAAATGGCTTAAGCACGTCAACAGGGGGTATAAAAAGTAAACAAAACGAGAATAAAAATGCACGAAACACAATGTGGACCGCTACGGGTACATAGAATGAATCGAGAAGCTTGGTTCGAGGTACTTACCCGTTGAAGATCGAAGAACGATGAAGAACGAATGAAGAACATCGAAGAACGGTTGAAATCTTTGCGAGATTCCTCACGGAAAACGTTACGGAAACGTTTCGGAAGCGCCTCGGCTTAGATTTTCTTCACGGAAACAATTTTTCCAAGCAAATTCGAAAGAGAGAGAAGTGCCTAAGGGGCTGGACCCCTTCCTTCTTCATTTCCTCCCCTATTTATAGCAAAATAGGGGAGGTGGTTGCCGCCCAGCTCGCCCAGGCGAGCTCAGCTCGCCCAGGCGAGCAGGGTTGCTTCCTCCAGAAGCAACCGCCTTCTGGAGGAATCTTCTGGAGGGCCCAAATGGGCCTGGGTGCTATTTGCACCCCCATTTTTACTAAGTACACCCCCCTCTGCTGTTTTTTGGTGATTCTTTTTTCGTAAAGTTACGGAAACTTACGAATTTCGTAACGATACTTGTTTTCTTTCCGTAATGTTACGGAACCTTGCGGATTACATAATCATCCCCTTTTTGACTTACGGAATGTTACGGAACCTCACTTAATTATGCAACGATGCTTCCATTTGATTTCCGGTGTGTCACGGAAACTTACGGATTGTGCATCAATATTTTTTTGTTTTTTTCGGCATGTCCTGGAATTTCACAAATTGCCTAATGATGGGTGCCAAGCACCTCACAAGGACCAAAGAATGGTCGCATGTCATCGAGCAAAGGTCCCCGGACGAAATTAGGGTATGACAACGAACATTGCTAGGCCATCAATTCGTGGGGCTCCAGACTCGATGGTGGAGGATGCATGAATGACAATCAATTCATGGGGCTCCGGATAAGATTTGAGGGTGAAGGATAGACGAACAGCGCTAGGCAATCAATTCGTGGGGCTCCAAATTCGATTGTGGAGGATGCATGAATGACAATCAATTCATGGGGCTCCGGATAAGATTTGAGGTGGAGGATAGACGAATAGCGCTAGGCAATAAATTCGTGGGGCTCCAGACTCGATGGTGGAGGATGCATCAATGATAATCAATTGATGGGGCTCCGTGTAAGATTTGAGGGTTTAGGATAGACGAACAGCGCTAGGCAATCAATTCGTTGGACTGTAGGCTGGATGGTGGAGGATGCATGAATGGCAATCAATTCATGGGGCTCCGGGTAAGATTTGACGGTGGAGGATAGATGAACAGCGCTCGGCAATCAATTCATGGTGCTCCAGACTCGATGGTGGAGGATGCATGAATGACAATCATTTCACAAGGCTCCGGATAAGATTTGAGGGTAGAGGATAGACCAACAGCGCTAGGCAATCAATTCGTGGGGCTCCTGACTCGATGGTGGAGGATTCATGAATGACAATCAGTTTATGGGGCTTCGGATAAGATTTGAGGGTGGAGGATAGACGAACAGCGCTAGGCTATCAATTCGTGGGGCTCTAGACTCGATGATGGAGGATGCATGAATGACAATCAATTCATGGACCTCGGGATAAGATTTGAGGGTGGAGGATACACGAACAGCGCTAGGCAATCAATTAATGGGGCTCCAGACTCGTTCGTGGAAGATGCATGAATGGCAATCAATTCATGGGGCTCCAGATAAGATTTGAGGGTGGAGGATAGACGAACAGTGCTAGGCAATCAATTAGTGGGGCTCCAGACTCGATGGTGGAAGATGCATGAATGACAATCAATTCATGGGGCTCCAGATAAGATTTGAGGGTGGAGGATACACGAACAGCGCTAGGCAATCAATTCGTTGGGCTCCAGACTCGATGGAGGAGGATGCATGAATGACAATTAATTCATGGGGCTCCGGATAAGATTTGAGGGTGGAGGATAGACGAACATCGCTAGGAAATCAATTCGTGGGGCTCTAGGCTGGATGGTGGAGGATGCATGAATGACAATCATTTCATGGGGCTCCGGATAAGATTTGAGGTGGAGGTTAGACAAATAGCGCTAGGCAACAAATTCTTGGGGCTCGAGACTCGATGGTGGAGGATACATGAATGATAATCAATTCATGGGGCTCTGTGTAAGATTTGAGGGTGGAGGTTGACGAACAGCGCTAGGCAATCAATTCGTGGGGCTCTAGGCTGGATGGTGGAGGATGCATGAATGCCAAACAATTCATGGGGCTCCGGGTAAGATTTGAGGGTGGAGGATAGACGAACAGTTCTAGGCAATCAATTCATGGGGCTCCAGACTCGATGGTGGAGGATGCATGAATGACAATCAATTCATGGGGTTCCGGATAAGATTTAAGGGTGGAGGTTAGACGAACAGCGCTAGGCAATCAATTCGTGGGGCTCCTGACTCGATGGTGGAGGATGCATGATTGAGAATCAATTCATGGGGCTCCGGATAGGATTTGAGGGTGGAGGATAGACGAACAATTCAAGGCAATCAATTCGTGGGTCTCCAGACTCGATGGTGGAGGATTCATGAATGACAATCAATTCATAGGGCTCCAGATAAGATTTGAGGGTGAAGGATAAACGAACAGCGCTAGGCTATCAATTCGTGGGGCTCTAGACTCGATGATGGAGGATGCATATATGACAATCCAGCTAGGTGCCATGAAACATACACTCTTGTGGAAAATACACGAACAGCGCTCAGCAATTAAATTTATTTGTAATAGGCATCCTGGAGTTGAAAGCATGAATTACTACCATTTGTAAGGGCTCCGGATAAGATAAGTGGACGGAGTATAGACAAACAGTGCTAGGCCATCAATCCGTGGGTCTCAATTCTCGATGGAGGAGGATGCATAAATCCTAATCAATTCTAAGGGCTCCAGATAAGATTTGAGGGTGGAGGATACACGAGCAGCGCTAGGCAATCAATTCGTGGGGTTCTAGGCTTGATGGTGGAGGATGCATGAATGACAATCAATTCATGGGGCTCCGGATAAGATTTGAGGGTGGAGGATAGACGAACAGTGCTAGGCAATCAATTCGTGGGGCTCCAGACTCGATGGAGGAAGATGTATAAATCATAATCAATTCATGGGGCTCCAGATAAGATTTGAGGGTGGAGGATAGACGAACAGCGCTAGGCAATCAATTCGTGGGGCTCCAGACTCGATGGTGGAGGATGCATGAATGACAATTAATTCATGGGGCACCGGATAAGATTTGAGGGTGGAGGATAGACGAACATCGCTAGGCAATCAATTCGTGGGGCTCTAGGCTGGATGGTGGAGGATGCATGAATGACAATCAATTCATGGGGCTCCGGGTAATATTTGAGGGTGGAGGATAGACGAGCAGCGCTAGGCAATCAATTAATGGGGCTCCAGACTCGCTCGTGGAAGATGCATGAATGACAATCAATTCATGGGGCTCCAGATAAGATTTGAGGGTGGAGGATAGACGAACAGTGCTAGGCAATCAATTCGTGGGGCTCCAGACTCGATGGTGGAAGATGCATGAATGACAATCAATTCATAGGGCTCCAGATAAGATTTGAGGGTGAAGGATAAACGAACAGCGCTAGGCAATCAATTCGTGGGGCTCCAGAATCGATGGAGGAGGATGCATGAATGACAAATAATTCATGGGGCTTCGGAGAAGATTTGGGGGTGGAGGATAGACGAACATCGCTAGGAAATCAATTTGTGGGGTTCTAGGCTGGATGGTGGAGGATGCATGAATGACAATTGTCATACCCTAATTTCGTCCGGGGACCTTTGCTTGATGACATGCGACCTTTCTTTGGTCCTTGTGAGGTGCTTGGTACCCATCATTAGGCAATTTGTGAAATTCCAGGACATGCCGAAAAACCAAAAAAATATTGATGCACAATCCGTAAGTTTCCGTGACACACCGGAAATCAAATGGAAGCATCGTTGCATAATTAAGTGAGGTTCCGTAACATTCCGAAAGTCAAAAGGGGGGATGATTATGTAATCTGCAAGGTTCCGTAACATTACGGAAAGAAAACAAGTATCGTTACGAAATTCGTAAGTTTCCGTAACTTTACGAAAAAAGAATCACCAAAAAAAAACAGCAGAGGGGGTGTACTTAGTAAAAATGGGGGTGCAAATAGCACCCAGGCCCACTTGGGCCCTCCAGAATATTCCTCCAGAAGGTTGTTGCTTCTGGAGGAAGCAACCTGGCTCGCCTGGGCGAGCTGAGCTCGCCTGGGCGAGCTGGGCGGCAACCACCTCCCCTATTTTGCTATAAATAGGGGAGGAAATGAAGAAGGAAGGGGTTCAGCCCCTTTGGCACTTCTCTCTCTTTCGAATTTGCTTGGAAAAATCGTTTCCGTGAAGAAAATCTAAGCCGAGGCGCTTCCGAAACGTTTCCGTAACGTTTTCCGTGAAGAATTTCGCAAAGGTTTCAACCGTTCTTCGACGTTCTTCATTCGTTCTTCATCGTTCTTCGATCTTCAACGGGTAAGTACCTCGAACCAAGCTTTTCGATTCATTCTATGTACCCGTAGTGGTCCACATTGTGTCTCGTGAATTTTTATTCTCGTTTTGTTTACTTTTTATACCCCCCTGTTGACGTGCTTAAGCCATTTTACTTAAGTCATTTCTCGCTTAACTTAAAAATAAAATAAATTTCCACCGAACGTTTGAATTGTATTATCCATTAACTTCGGTTAAAATAAATTCCGACCGTTCGGTCGTGCCGTAACCACGTTGGAAATCAAAAAGAGGTAAAAAATAATATAATAATCAAAAAGACATCTTTTAGTAAAATAAAGCGGAAAATCAATCGGACGTTTTCTCATCTTTTGGATAATCTTTTTGATATTCTTATTGGCCGCTTCCACGGCTCCATTCATCTTTGGCCGGTAAGGCGTGTAAAAATAGGCTTTTGAAGTTTGTCATTTCATTTTCTCACTAAGTAAAATGGATCATTTTTAAGGTCCAACACCTTAAAATGATCACCTCTTAAAGTAAAAAAGAATCACTTGATAAAAAAGAACTACGTAGGTCTGATTTTCTCATCCCAAATTGAGGAATACGTAGGAGCAAAGGGAAACACCCTTGTCGACCACAAAAAGAGAAAATATAAAAAGGGTATAAAGGATATAGAGACATAAAAAGGGAACATAAAAAATCAAAGTCATGTTTTGCACATTCGATTAAAGGCTGCCGTCCCTTGGGGCGGACGTGTGGGGTGCTAATACCTTCCCCGTGCGTAAATACAACTCCCGAACCTTTCACTTAAAAGTTCGTAGATCGCGTCTTTTCTGGTTTTTCCGACGTTTTCCTCAAATAAACGTTGGTGGCGACTCCGCGCGTATTCCTTTCGTGGAACACGCATCCCGCGAGTCACGCGTCGCCCTCCCGCCGAAGGGTAGGTTGCGACAACAATCAATTCATGGGGCTCCGGATAAGATTTGAGGGTGGAGGATAGACGAACAGTGCTAGGCAATCAATTCGTGGGGCTCCAGACTCGATGGAGGAAGATGTATGAATCACAATGAATTCATGGGGCTCCAGATAAGATTTGAGGGTGGAGGATACACGAGCAGCGCTAGGCAATCAATTCGTGGGGTTCTAGGCTGGATGGTGGAGGATGCATGAATGACAATCAATTCATGGGGCTCCGGATAAGATTTGAGGGTGGAGGATAGACGAACAGTGCTAGGCAATCAATTTTTGGGGCTCCAGACTCGATGGAGGAAGATGTATGAATCACAATCAATTCATGGGGCTCCAGATAAGATTTGAGGGTGGAGGATAGACGAACAGCGCCAGGCAATCAATTCGTGGGGCTCCAGACTCGATGGTGGAGGATGCATGAATGACAATTAATTCATGGGGCACCGGATAAGATTTGAGGGTGGAGGATAGACGAACATCGCTAGGCAATCAATTCGTGGGGCTCTAGGCTGGATGGTGGAGGATGCATGAATGACAATCAATTCTTGGGGCTCCAGGTAAGATTTGAGGGTGGAGGATAGACGAACAACTCAAGGCAATCAATTCGCGGCGCTCCAGACTCGATGGTGGAGGATGCATGAATGACAATCAATTCATGGGGCTCCGGGAAAGATTTGAGGTGGAGGATAGACGAAAAGCGCTAGGCAATCAATTCGTGTAGCTCTTGACTCGATGGTGGAGGATGCATGAATGACAAACAATTCATGGGGCTCCGGGTAAGATTTGAGGGTGGAGAATAGATGAACAACGCTAGGCAATCAATTTGTGGGGCTCAGAATCGATGGTGGACGATGCATGAATGAGAATCAATTCATGGGGCTTCGGATAAGATTTGAGGGTGGAGGATAGACGAACAACTCAAGGCAATCAATTCGGGGGGCTCTAGACTCGATGGTGGAGGATGCATGAATGGCAATCAATTCATGGGGCTGCGGATAAGATTTGAGGGTGGAGGATAGACGAACAGTGCTAGGCAATGAATTCGTGGGTCTCCAGACTCGATGGTGGACGATGCATGAAAGACAATCAATACTTCGGGCTCCAGGTAAGATTTGAGGGTGGAGGATAGACGAACAACTCAAGGCAATCAATTCGCGGCGCTCCAAACTCGATGGTGGAGGATGCATGAATGGCAATCAATTCATGGGGCTCCGGATAAGATTTGAGGGTGGAGGATAGATGAACAGTGCAAGGCAATAAATTCGGGGTTCTCCAGACTCTACGGTGGACGATGCATGAATGACATTCAATTCATGGGGCTCCTGGAATGATTTGAGGGTGGAGGATATACGAACACCGCTTGGCGATCAATTCATGGGGCACCAAACTCCACGGTGGAGGATGCATGAATGACTGTCCATTTCTGGGGCTCCGGGAAAAATTTGAGGATACAGAAACTCGAACGGCCCTCGGCAGACCGTTTCATGGAGCTCCAAACTCGATGGTGGAGGATGCTCGAATGACACACTATTCATGTGTCTCTTAGTATAAATACATGGTGGAGCTTATCTGTACATTATTAGGTGATATATGTGTGTGAATCATACACTTTATGGGAGGACATAGAATTCTAATTATGTCACGTCGCTTCTGATCTGTTTCTTTCGTGGCTGAGATTATGCATCACCTTTGCCATTACTTCACTTGGTTCCCGCCACTCGTGAGAGCGATGA